>NC_090240.1:37607346-37664846 GCF_024489055.1 Chanodichthys erythropterus
CGAGAATGAACCTCATTGGCTCTTGCTGAAGCTCAAACGTGTTGCGTAACACGAGAATGAACCTCATTGGTTCTTGCTGAAGCTCAAACGCGCTGCGTAAGACGAGAATGAACCTCATTGGTTCTTGCTGAAGCTCAAACGCGCTGCATAACACGAGAATGAACCTGATTGGTTCTTGCTGAAGCTCAAACGTGCTGCGTAACACGAGAATGAACCTGATTGGTTCTTGCTGAAGCTCAAACGTGTTGCGTAACACGAGAATGAACCTCATTGGCTCTTGTTGAAGCTCAAACGTGTTGCGTAACACGAGAATGAACCTCATTGGTTCTTGAAGCTCAAACTTGCTGCGTAACACGAGAATGAACCTCATTGGTTCTTGCTGAAGCTCAAACGCGCTGCGTAACACGAGAATGAACCTCATTGGTTCTTGCTGAAGCTCAAACTTGCTGCGTAACACGAGAATGAACCTGATTGGTTCTTGCTGAAGCTCAAACGTGTTGCGTAACACGAGAATGAACCTCATTGGCTCTTGTTGAAGCTCAAACGTGTTGCGTAACACGAGAATGAACCTCATTGGCTCTTGCTGAAGCTCAAACGTGTTGCGTAACACGAGAATGAACCTCATTGGTTCTTGCGAAAGCTCAAAGGTGATGCGTAACACGAGAATAAACCTCATTGGTTCTTGCGAAAGCTCAAAAGTGATGCGTAACACGAGAATGAACCTCATTGGTTCTTGCTGAAGCTCAAACGTGTTGCGTAACACGAGAATGAACCTCATTGGTTCTTGCGAAAGCTCAAATGTGATGCGTAACACGAGAATAAACCTCATTGGTTCTTGCGAAAGCTCAAAGGTGATGCGTAACACGAGAATGAACCTCATTGGTTCTTGCTGAAGCTCAAACGTAAACGTACTGCGTAACACGAGAATGAACCTCATTGGTTCTTGCTGAAGCTCAAACGTGTTGCGTAACACGAGAATGAACCTCATTGGCTCTTGCTGAAGCTCAAACGTGTTGCGTAACACGAGAATGAACCTCATTGGCTCTTGCTGAAGCTCAAACGTGTTGCGTAACACGAGAATGAACCTCATTGGTTCTTGCTGAAGCTCAAACGCGCTGCGTAACACGAGAATGAACCTCATTGGTTCTTGCTGAAGCTCAAACGCGCTGCATAACACGAGAATGAACCTCATTGGTTCTTGCTGAAGCTCAAACGTGCTGCGTAACACGAGAATGAACCTCATTGGTTCTTGAAGCTCAAACTTGCTGCGTAACACGAGAATGAACCTCATTGGTTCTTGCTGAAGCTCAAACTTGCTGCGTAACACGAGAATGAACCTGATTGGTTCTTGCTGAAGCTCAAACGTGTTGCGTAACACGAGAATGAACCTCATTGGCTCTTGTTGAAGCTCAAACGTGTTGCGTAACACGAGAATGAACCTCATTGGCTCTTGCTGAAGCTCAAACGTGTTGCGTAACACGAGAATGAACCTCATTGGTTCTTGCTGAAGCTCAAACGTGTTGCGTAACACAAGAATGAACCTCATTGGCTCTTGCTGAAGCTCAAACGTGTTGCGTAACACGAGAATGAACCTCATTGGTTCTTGCTGAAGCTCAAACGTGTTGCGTAACACGAGAATGAACCTCATTGGTTCTTGCTGAAGCTCAAACGCGCTGCGTAACACGAGAATGAACCTCATTGGTTCTTGCTGAAGCTCAAACGCGCTGCGTAACACGAGAATGAACCTCATTGGTTCTTGCTGAAGCTCAAACGTGTTGCGTAACACGAGAATGAACCTCATTGGCTCTTGCTGAAGCTCAAACGTGTTGCGTAACACGAGAATGAACCTCATTGGCTCTTGCTGAAGCTCAAACGTGCTGCGTAACACGAGAATGAACCTCATTGGCTCTTGCTGAAGCTCAAACGCGCTGCGTAACACGAGAATGAACCTCATTGGTTCTTGCTGAAGTTCAAACGCACTGCGTAACAAGAATGAACCTCATTGGTTCTTGTTGAAGCTCAAACGTGTTGCGTAACACGAGAATGAACTCTGCAATGTGTCTTCTACGTAAACTGCATAGGATAACGATGAAGAAGAATTTGTTGAATGAAGTTATTTTTGTTTTGTTTTTGCGTACAAAATGTATTCTTGTCATTTCATAACATTAAGGTTGAACCACTGCAGTCACAATAGTCACAGACTATTTTAATGACGTCTTTACTATTTTTCTGGACATCGAATGTGGTAATTTCATTGCTTTCTATTGGAGATTAAAAAAACTCTTGGATTTCATCAAAAATATCTTAATTTGTGTTCTGAAGATGAATGAAGGCCTTATGGGTGTGGAACGACATGAGGATGAGTAATTAATGAGCAATTTAATTTTTTTTTGGTGAACTAACCCTTTAAACTGGCTGGACTGGCTTTTGATAATAAGTTAGCACTTAAATCAGAGGAAGTTAAATACACTGAAGGTTTAATTACTCCAAACTGTCATGACCCTTTTCCTGATTTGTATCTGTTGACTGACTTTGAAGAGTGTGAAGGTGTTTTTTTACAAGCCAACATTTTGATGTTAATGGGTTCTAAATGCAGTGTCTGTAAAAGTTTTGTACAAGAGCTGTGTCAAAACTCTCAATAGGAAGTCTGATACGCCTTGGCGTTCTGTCCTCCATTTAGGGGAGAATGTTAAACCAGAATGGAGAGCATTATACAAGTCACCTTTGCCAAAGAAAGTGGGAGACTTACAATGGAGAATTCTTCATGGCGCTAACGCAGTGAATGCACTTGTTTCGATTATAAACCCATGGTATCAGCGATGCATGTCCTTTTTGCTTCCAGAAAGAGTATTCCATTGTTTCAGCTTTTAAAGAATTTATTTGATCATTTTGACAAGTTTTTTTTTCTTTGGAAATGTTTATTTGTGGTTTTAAACACACACAGAGACATCGATTTTGTTGCCAATTGCTGAAGTTCCTATTAGGTCAAGCGGATAAGGCAATTTATGACTCGAAAAATAAGAATTGAAGGAAATTCAAGTATCGATTTATAAAATGTGTTTCTTAACCTAGTAAAATCCAGAATTTTAAATGGCGGTTGGTAAAGACCTGCCCCGTTTAGTTACTGTTGCTACATCCGTCCTAGCATCATGAAATTACAAACCCGATTCCAAAAAAGTTGGGACACTGTACAAATTGTGAATAAAAACAGAATGCAATGATGTGGAAGTTTCAAATTTCAATATTTTATTCAGAATGCAACATAGATGACATATCAAATGTTTAAACTGAGAAAATGTATAATTTTAAGGGAAAAATACATTGATTTTAAATTTCATGGCATCAACACATCTCAAAAAATTTGGGACAAGGCCATGTTTACCACTGTGTGGCATCCCCTCTTCTTTCTAACAGTCTGCAAACGTCTGGGGACTGAGGAGACAAGTTGCTCAAGTTTAGGAATAGGAATGTTGTCCCATTCTTGTCTAATACAGGCTTCTAGTTGCTCAACTGTCTTAGGTCTTCTTTGTCGCATCTTCCTCTTTATGATGTTGTAATTGATGCAGTATGAGGTCTGGTATTGTCATGGAAAATTCAAGGTCTTCCCTGAAGGAGACGATGTCTGGATGGGAGCATATGTTGTTCTAGAACTTGGATATACCTTTCAGCATTGATGGTGCCTTTCCAGATGTGTAAGCTGCCAATGCCACACGCACTCATGCAACCCCATACCATCAGAGATGCAGGCTTCTGAACTGAGCGCTGATAACAACTTGGGTTGTCCTTGTCCTCTTTAGTCCGGATGACATGGTGTCCCAGTTTTCCAAAAAGAACTTCAAATTTTGATTAGTCTGACCACAGAACAGTTTTCCACTTTGCCACAGTCCATTTTAAATGAGCATTGGCCCAGAGAAAACGCCTGCGCTTCTGGATCATGTTTAGATATGGCTTCTTTTTTGACCTATAGAGTTTTAGCCGGCAGCGGTGAATGGCACGGTGGATTGTGTTCACCGACGTATTCCTGGGTCCATGTTGTGATTTCCATTACAGCAGCATTCCTGTATGTGATGCAGTGCCGTCTAAGGGCCCGAAGATCACGGGATCCAGTATGGTTTTCCGGGCTTGACCCTTACGCACAGAGATTGTTCCAGATTCTCTGAATCTTTGGATGATATTATGCACTGTAGATGATGATAACTTCAAACTCTTTGCAATGTTTCTCTGAGAAACTCCTTTCTGATATTGCTCCACTATTTTTCACCGCAGCATTGGGGGAATTGGTGATCCTCTGCCCATCTTGACTTCTGAGAGACACTGCCACTCTGAGAGGCTCTTTTTATACCCAATCATGTTGCCAATTGACCTAATAAGTTGCAAATTGGTCCTCCAGCTGTTCCTTATATGTACATTTAACTTTTCCGGCCTCTTATTGCTACCTGTCCCAATTTTTTTGGATTGTGTAGCTCTCATGAAATCCAAAATGAGCCAATATTTGGCATGACATTTCAAAATGTCTCATTTGATATGTTATCTTTATTCTATTGTGAATAAAATATAAGTTTATGAGATTTTTAAATTATTGCATTCCTTTTTTATTCACAATTTGTACAGTGTCACAACTTTTTTAACATCGGGTTTGTACATAGCGGAGCTACAATATCAATGCGTCAACAGACAAGACAGAGCAGGTTACTTTTGATAAGAAACAAAGTCTCAAATTGCTAAAGAAGATCGCTGTGGCGCCACAGTTCAAGCTGCTCGTGAACCGATGATCTCTTTCTACTAGTACATTTATAGCATCATAACATGAATGAACATCAGAAGGTATGCTGTTTCAACCGTGAAAAGACGTCAGTACACACTATTTTTCAGGTTCAATTAGACCGGTGTTACTAACTCCCCTGACTGCTTCGTTCAAGAAAATGGCGGATTCGGCGTAATGATTGGTTAGATCGCCTGTCAATCAAAATCCTGGTAGTATTACAAGGCTATGGGGGATCTTATGTCTTTTGAATTGATTTTTTTTTGTTACTCTGTGTGAAATATTAATGAGAGTTTACATTGGTATATATATTTATAATACATAAAAATACGCAGAGGCACGTTTAGAAACACTGATTGATAAATATTACTGTCAGATCCTTCACACTGTCAGATCCTTCACACTGCCAGGATACTGACATGAACTAATGAGAGAGAAACTCACTGAGCTTTTGTCTAAGAAACTACAGCTGTGATTTACAAAAGACCACAGAGAGAGAAACAAAAGCCATGAAACAGAGCATATAATTACTATAGTGTGTGTGTGTAGGGATATTTAATGATCACATGAGATCAGTCACATGACACGGTCAGAGCTGCAGGTTTAGCTGCTGAATTCTCCAGTTAATATATTACATAAGTAAAAACATGCTAAAACTCTCTGTACAAGTTCATAAATGTATTTAAATATCATGAATACAGAGGGTTGAATTGCACAGCATTCATGTCGTTTCACATACAGTTGAGAAATTCCCCAGAAGCAATAAAGTTGAGCTACTAGTTTCCACTCAGGACAAAGCAGATTCATATTTCATATTTGAGTAAAGAGGAAACAACATTCAGCCTAGATAAATAAACTTCCTTCAGTACATTAGATAACAGTGAGTAGGCATATGACTATTTTAAGCATACAATACACACACACACACACACACATTATATTATGATATAATATAATGTGTGTGTGTGTATATATATATATATATATATATATATATATATATATATATATATATATATATATATATATAATACGTATGCCGGTTTATGAGCTCATATTAATTAAACTGTCTCCATGGAATATAGTTTTGTCATACCACAGCACCATTAAAGAGAACTTGAAGGTGATTACAAATGGTGAAAACTTATTTAATGAAATAAAAATAAAAAGAAGTGGCGCATAACCTAAAATAAACATTTTTTAACAACCTATAATTTTGTTGTTGGAGATCTTACGTCAACTGTTCGTCTGCTCTGATTATAAACTGTAATGTTTGCTGGTTCGCGCGTACCTGCGCTCCGTCTCGCGCCGCCGGGCTCGCGCAAACGCTCCTCGTCCTCCTCAGCTCGTGCCTCCGCCATACCGAGAGAAAGACGGTTTATTTACTGTCTAAAACACCCAGACAACAGATCTGAACGGCATTCCTCCTCGGAAAGGCTTAGGAAAGTCGCTCCAACTGTGAAACTCTAAATCCAGCGGATGGGAAGTTTCTCCGTTCAGTTGCTCCCCGAGTTTGATGCTGTCATATGAATTAGTTTCTGTTTTTCTATCTAAACGACTGGAAAAACTCGGACTGGAGTATCAGTATCTATTGTCGGGACGCACGAACGTCAACAGGAAGTTCTTCTGTCCATGTGAAAGAAAAGAGGGAGGCGCCAGAGCCGAACAATCACTCCAACACATCCACATATGATGATGCAAATTCATGGATTTGGGAGGTGCACAAGTAAATAAAAGCACGTTTGTGGCGGAAATGTGATTTATTATAGTTAAACCTTTCTTTAAAATTCATAATAACAAATACGAGTCACATCTACTCACTTTTCACATGTTAGAATAATAGCAAACTGAACACAAATGGAGACCTGTGAATGATGATGTAGTGATGAAAACACGTGACACAAATGAAAACTTTTTTTTTTCTTTTTTTTTTCTTTTCAATGCCACAAGAACAAGAGGTATTACATATTCACATTATCATATTAACATTAGCTGCCAGGGAAAAAAGGAGAGAGAGAGAAAAAAGAAATGCATACATTTTTTTAAATAAATGTAAGTGCTTTCAGAGAATTACATGTTTTCGTTGCTTTTTTGTTTTTGGTTTGTTCCAAAAGATTTACATATAATTTAAAGTCATTTAAAAAATGTGAAAAATTTGGTTTACATTGAGTCCACTTGTTCTTATGTGTATGGTATTTTCCTAATAAAATAAACAAATGTATAATATGTAGATCTAACATTTCAAGTTTTCATTCTCTGTATAAAAAAAGTACATCAAATACACACATTTTTATCATACAATCAAGTTTTCTGTTAATATAGAATTCTAAATCTTTCCAAAATAATCTTGTATAAATACAATAAAAATAAATGCAAAATAGTTTCCTTTTCTTGTCCACAAAATTCACAGGTATAGGAAATATTGAGCTTAAATCTTTCCAAAACATGCTAAGCAGGATAAATTCTATGAAGTAGTTTATAAGACACTTCCCTAATTTTGTTATTGATACAGAACTTAACAAATGAAAACTTACTGCCTTCCAGTTTGGTTATTTAGAATAAGAATGTTTTGGGTTGTTAAATTTTTTTTATGTATTTTTTTACTCAATGACTTATTCATTTAGTCATTTACCGCCACCTACTGGCAGTTTTAGTTTATATATATATATATATATATATATATATATATATATATATATATATATATATATATATATATATATAAATTGATATTTTAGGAATAGTTTGCACAAAAATTTAAATTCTGTTTATTTATATTTACTCAGGTCGTTTAAAACCTGCGTGACTTTCTTTTGCAGAACATAAAAGAAGATATCTTGAACAATGTTGGTGACCAAACTGTTTTGGTTTGTAAATATATTTTAATACCAATTCATATGCAGCTTCTGAAAAAACATCATGGCCGTTGTATCCTAAAAGTTTATGTGTAACAAATTCTATGTTGAATCGAATAAAATGTTTATTTCTAAAACTACATTTTGTAATGTCTATTTAATGCTTTTCTCATTTAACACAATAACGACTTTAAATTATCTTTTGGAGTTAAATTCCCAGCCAAATTTGATTAATTTGTGATTAGATTCATTTATTGTGACATCATGTAATCAATTCAATTAAAATATTTAATCATTGACAGCCCTTATATACTCATAGTGATCCCATTGGTTCAACGGACCTTTAATGGGTAGTATTTAGCGCCTGATTATAATTCCTGCAAAATCACATTATGATATTGTTTAAAATGCGTTATAATGACCATTAATGTATTTTAAATTACATGGTTCATATATTAGTTGTGAAATCAAGCATTTCTCGTTCTGTTTTTTTAGTTAGCCTGCTAGCTTAGCTTATATTATATTAGGTATGCTTTTTACATGTTTCAAATTAATGATGTTTGTGTGTACTTAGAATGACAATTACTTTATTAAAATTATAATAGTTATATTATATACTATCCACATTGCATTATGGTGTAAAATTAATATTAAATTAGTTTTACATTTTTAGGCATGGTTGTGTTTCCGGTTTGTTTTATTATGCAATACATAGGTATTCATTTCAAATTTCAAGCATCGGAATGCAAATTAAGATATTTTTGATGAAATCCAATGGCTCAGTGAGGCTGCATAGCCAGCAATGAAATTTCCTCTCTCAAGATCCAGTAATGTACTAAAAACATATTTAAATCAGTTCATGTGAGTTAAGTGGTTCAATATTAATATTATAAAGCCACAAGAATATTTTTGGTGCGCCAAAAAAACAAAATAACACGTGTCAGACTGCCAAACAGCTGAAATCACGTGACTTTGGCACTCCGAACTACTGATTCGATACGCTGATTCATAACACTTCCGAAGCTTCCTGAAGCAGTGTTTTGAAATCGTCCATCACTATATAAGATTTCAACAAAAATATCTCAATTTGCATTCCGAAGATGAACAAAGGTCTTACGGGTGTGGAACGGCATGAGGGTTAGTAATAAATGACAGAATTTTAATTTTTGGGTGAACTAACCCTTTAATGTAATATACATCATACAATAAAGGGTATGCACGTGACGTTACCGTCGAACGTTATGACTGCGGTTACGCCCACTGAGTGGCACAAAGACTGAGCGGCAGCATTGGTTTTCAGCATGAATGCCGCGAAAAACACACAAAACACATCCAAAACGGGAAAGAGTTTTGCGATTGACTGTACAAATAGCTTTGATAGAAAATCTGAGGTATATTTTTACAGACTGCCGAAAGCTACAGAAAAATCGCTTCACAGAAACAGCAGAGAAACATGTTTTGCAGTTATCATTTTGTCAAAATGTTGAATTTTGGGGTAAAATCATACCTTATATATTGTATTGTTATATATTATGTTGACAATTCATCAATTAAATATTTACCATCTTATATTCTGCATAATTGGGTGTTTTTAAATAAACACTGACAAAAACTATACAAGTTTTAGGGCTGGACGAAATATATAACATTGATATAAATGATAACTCGGATTTAGACCTACCTATATTGTATATAGAATATTCACAGGCCGATTTGCTTTATGTATTTCCCCGGCGTCGAAATCAGGCACATATTTAAATGTCAGGAAACACGATTCCTGTCTGCATGCCAGTATCCATGGATTAGGTTTCTTTGACATGTCATAAGAAACACTTTCGAGCGCAACCTTCAGTGTAATCATTAGTTTTACTCGCGTTTTCAGTTTCCTCTATTAAATCCAGTCATGCAGCAGCTTCTTTTGCCACTCAGTCCAGCTGAGGGAGCGCGTTCCGGCGGGAAAGTGACGTCACATGAAAGAGGTTATGATCACGATAATAACTTTTGATCGGGCATTAAAGGAGACCCGATTCCCTAGGGGGACTCGATTTCTCATTACAAAAACGTTTTGAAGAACTGGGCCCAGAATACTAACGTTTGCTGGGTTAAATATGAGTGTCTACATTCCTTTAGTTTCCGTTTGGTTATTGTGATGATGGGCACTCGTTTTTTTAAATACTCTCATCCTCATGTTTGCTGGAAGATCAGACATGCGCAAAGCCTCCACGTGTTGTCGCTGTTGTTCGCGTTTCTGTCTCGGGAATCATTTTACGCAAGGAATTTGTGCTTGTTCAAGTAATGTGAACGTCAATAACGAACGAATTGTTTCCTATAAATGTTAGACTTTTATGAGATATATTGCTTTATTGAGTCATAGAGAATGATTTGCGCTAGTTTGGACGTTCAAACGAACTCGTGTCTCATTAAATCTGTTTTAACCAAGGATAAACGGATTTTATCCTACATTATGCACGACAAAATCTGTTTATCCTCGAATAAAACAACATTCATGTCGTTTATAAATCACGAGCACACAACAACTGACAGCTGTCATTAGAGGCTTTAACGGGACAGGCTTTACAGGCGCGCGCGCGGGCGGGAGCGCGCACAGCCTGTAATCACTCTAATCTCTGTGAGTGTTTTTGCTCTGTTGAGTTGCTTTGTGTTCTGCTCTGACAGTGTTTCTCAACACATGAAGGCCGGTATCTTATTTAAAACTGCCTTTACATTATTATACAGGTTTTTGTAAGACAGAAACGTCATGAATTATGGATCACTCAGAAGATAACGAGAATTGCCGGTCAGTTTCATAGCAGAACAGCAGAAGAAATCCTGCGTCACTTGAGGATCCCTGGTGAGTTTCAGCTAAGCTTTCTCTCAAATAATATATGATTAAAGAGGATTTAAAATCTGTAAGATTGACTTTATTACATTGTGCGAGTCTCTGAACTCTATAGGCCTAAGTGATTAAAGGATAACAGAGAATGTTAAAAAGTTCACATTATATTATGAAATTTTGAATTTCTGAATGTTCCCTGAGCGTTCGGTTTTAAATGTTCTAAAAACGTTTTGTCTTGGTTATTCGAACGTTCTATTTTGCAAACATTATGTTAATGTAACATTTGAATGTTTTTTTTGAACGTTCTGATAAAATTAGTAGCGTTTAAAAAAAAAATCAGACGAGCGTCCAACTAAAATGGCTTGAAGGATTAGTTCACTTCAGAATGAAAATTTCCTGATAATTTAGGCTACTCACCCCCATGTCATCCAAGATGTTTATGTCTTTCTTTCTTCAGTGGAAAAGAAATGAAGGTTTTTGAGGAAAACATTCCAGGATTTTTCTCCATATAGTGGACTTCACTGGGGTTCAACGGGTTGAAGGTCCAAATGTCAGTTTCAGTGCAGCTGAAGGGTCAGACAGGGCCTTATCTAGAGAAATTTCTAAAAAAATACAAATGATATACTTTTTAACCACAAATGCTCATCTTGCACTGATCATCATGCAAGTGATGTGCCACGCATTACGTAATCATGTTGGAAAGGTCATGGAAGTACCGCAGTAGGGCGTTTGACTTAGTCTTTGAACATTTTCTTTGTAGACACTTGATAGGTACTTCCGCCTACGTCACGTGTGACCTTTCCAACATGATTACGTAATGCGTGGCACATCACTTGCATGATGATCAGTGCAAGATGAGCATTTGTGGTTAAAAAGTATATCATTTTTATTTATTTTTTAGAAAATGGGTGATGGTTTCTCTAGATAAGACTCTTATTCCTCGTCTGGGATCATGTAGAGCTCTTTGAAGCTGCACTGAAACTGACATTTGGACCTTCAACCCGTTGAACCCCAGTGAAGTCCACTATATGGAGAAAAATCCTGGAATGTTTTCATGAAAAACCTTCATCACAACCACAATTACAAGCCAAGCATTTGACAAAAATACGTTTGAAATACTAAAGCACTAGATGTGCAACATGAACACAGTTAGCGGATCATGTGATTCTCTACACCTGAGAAGAACTGACCAGTGATTTCACTAAATCAGATAAAAAAGTCTAAATGACGTAAAATCAGCTTTGCAGACTCTCAGATTATCTGTAAACTGGGACAGAAATAGAGAGTAATCTTCCTAGCTATGTATTTTCAGCTTCTCGCAATATTAGAAAGGGTTTTTTCGTACAGTACCATAATATATTGTTAGTGTCTGTCTCTCTCAACATTTTTCTGACCTTATAACTTGCTTCAATTGTAAAACACTTTTTGGCTGTTCATCAGGTAGATGATTATAGATCAATGATTATAGACCACAGGAATCATCATTCATAGCATTAGTTATGTCACTCTCTTTTGTACTCTCAGTGGTTTTTACAAATATATGTTTATATATGATTTTTGTATATATTTTTAGCATGCGCTGGGGAACATGTTTAGCATGCACTCGCTCCACCGTCAGTCATCAATCCTCTTTACCGCAGGAAATGAAATCACAGCGCACTCTCTCCAGCTGATTATTGGGACTCGTAACGGATTCAGATTAGTTCGCTCGCAGATGGTCTCGTGGATTTGTCTGTATCTTTTTTCTTGCTGTGTCTGATGAGCCGAACTCATCTGTAATTACCAACACAAACTATCAGACCAGCATTATGGTAAACTTGGTTAAAGGTCAGGTGTGTAAGAGCTGCTCCAGTACTTAATGTAGGCCTTCTTGCAAAAATAACTCGATTTTTGCATTTTACTTGTTTTTGAGGGTTGCTATTTGGTTGTTTACTGGCTCAAATCTCTAGATATAGTCCCGTTCCCTCTTTCAATATTCATCTTTTCAATAGTCTATCTGTCTGTCTGTCATTCTATCTGTCTGTCTGTCTATCCGTCTGTCTGTCTATCTTTCTGTCTGTCTATCTTTCTGTCTATCCATCTGTCTGTCTGTCTTTCTGTCTGTCTATCCTTCTGTCTGTCTGTCTGTCTATCCATCTATCTGTCCGTCTATCTTTCTTTCCATCTGTCTATCCGTCTATCTGTCTATCCGTCTGTCTGTCTGTATATCCACCTGTCTATCTGTCTGTCTATCTATCTGTTTGTTTGTCTGTCTATCCGTCTGTCTGTCTGTCTATCCGTCTGACTGTCTATCCGTCTGTCTGTCTATCCGTCTGACTGTCTGTCTATCCGTCTGTCTGTCTATCCACCTATCTATCTGTCTGTCTGTCTATCTGTCTGTCTATCCGTCTGTCTGTCTGTATATCCACCTATCTATCTGTCTATCTATCTGTCTGTCTATCCGTCTGACTGTCTATCCGTCTGTCTGTCTGTCTATCCGTCTGACTGTCTATCCGTCTGTCTGTCTGTCTATCCGTCTGTCTGTCTGTCTATCATCTGTCTGTCTGTCTGTCTTTCTTTTCATCTGTCTATCCGTCTGTCTGTCTATCCGTCTGACTGTCTATCCGTCTGTCTGTCTGTCTGTCTATCCGTCTGACTGTCTGTCTATCCGTCTGTCTGTCTGTCTATCCACCTATCTATCTGTCTGTCTATCTGTCTGTCTATCCGTCTGTCTGTCTGTATATCCACCTATCTATCTGTCTATCTATCTGTCTGTCTATCCGTCTGACTGTCTATCCGTCTGTCTGTCTGTCTATCATCTGTCTGTCTGTCTGTCTGTCTTTCTTTTCATCTGTCTATCCGTCTGTCTGTCTGTCTATCCGTCTGACTGTCTATCCGTCTGTCTGTCTGTCTATCCGTCTGTCTGTCTATCCGTCTGACTGTCTATCCGTCTGACTGTCTATCCGTCTGTCTGTCTGTCTGTCTATCATCTGTCTGTCTGTCTGTCTTTCTTTTCATCTGTCTATCCGTCTGTCTGTCTGTCTATCCGTCTGTCTGTCTATCTTTCTGTCTGTCTATCTTTCTGTCTATCCGTCTGACTGTCTATCTGTCTGTCTGTCTATCCATCTGTCTGTCTATCTTTCTTTCTGTCTATCTTTCTGTCTATCCGTCTGACTGTCTTTCTTTCTGTCTATCTATCTATCTATCTATCTATCTATCTATCTGTCTGTCTATCTTTCTGTCCGTCTATCTTTCTTTCCATCTGTCTATCCGTCTGTCTTTCTTTCTGTCTATCTGTCTGTATATCCATCTGTCTGTCTATCCGTCTGTCTGTCTGTCTATCTATCCGTCTGACTGTCTATCCGTCTGTCTGTCTGTCTATCCATCTGTCTGTCTATCCGTCTGACTGTCTACCCGTCTGTCTGTCTATCCGTCTGTCTGTCTATCTTTCTGTCTATCCGTCTGTCTGTCTTTCTTTCTGTCTATCTATCTATCTATCTGTCTATCCGTCTGTCTGTCTGTCTATCTGTCTGTCTATCTGTCTATCTTTCTGTCCGTCTATCTTTCTTTCCATCTGTCTATCCGTCTGTCTTTCTTTCTGTCTATCTGTCTGTATATCCATCTGTCTGTCTATCCGTCTGTCTGTCTGTCTATCTGTCTGTCTATCTATCCGTCTGACTGTCTATCCGTCTGTTTATCCATCTGTCTGTCTATCCGTCTGACTGTCTACCCGTCTGTCTGTCTGTCTATCCGTCTGTCTGTCTATCTTTCTGTCTATCCGTCTGTCTGTCTTTCTTTCTGTCTATCTATCTATCTGTCTATCCGTCTGTCTGTCTGTCTATCTGTCTGTCTATCTTTCTGTCCGTCTATCTTTCTTTCCATCTGTCTATCCGTCTGTCTTTCTTTCTGTCTATCTGTCTGTATATCCATCTGTCTGTCTATCCGTCTGTCTGTCTGTCTATCTGTCTGTCTATCTATCCGTCTGACTGTCTATCCGTCTGTCTATCTGTCTGTCTATCTATCCGTCTGACTGTCTATCCGTCTGTCTGTCTGTCTATCCATCTGTCTGTCTATCCGTCTGACTGTCTACCCGTCTGTCTGTCTGTCTATCCGTCTGTCTGTCTATCTTTCTGTCTGTCCGTCTGTCTGTCTATCTTTCTGTCTATCTATCCGTCTGTCTGTCTATCTTTCTGTCTGTCTATCTTTCTGTCTATCCGTCTGTCTGTCTATCCGTCTGACTGTCTGTCTATCTTTCTTTCCATCTGTCTGTCTGTCTATCTATTTATCCGTCTATCTATCTATCTATCCCTCTATGTCTGTCTGTCTATCTGCCTATCCGTCTGTCTTTCTTTCTATCTATCCGTCTGTTATTCTATCTGGTAATAATTGCGATGTCAAAACATTTTTAAAAAATGAAACATGCATGGATGAATTGTTCACAATAAGACTGATATTTCCATTTCGTGCAGACTTACACACTAGAAACTATTTGAACATTAAATCTCTCTTTCTCTCTCTCAGTGCTCGTCCAGCTGCCATGGCTGCGCTGAGGTAAGAATTCCTCAGAATGCTGTGGAATGTTGGGAATGTCGGAGAAGAGGCCTCCACCCTGTATAGCGCACTGCTGTAGGGTGGAACCAGAGCTCTCTTCCTGCTCGACTGAATCAAGACAGAACAAGAGAGCTTCTCATACACATATCAGACTTTTAACTGTGATAGTTTATTTCATGTCAGCTGTCTAAAGCAGGTCACTCATACCTCTGCAGGTCGTCTATGCTGGAGTGCCATGAAGAGAGAATGAGGCCCATCAGAGTTGCATGATGGTCTAGCTCCTCCCACTCTCCTTCAGGATGTTGGCCTCAGTGGTCTCCAGTAATAACGGAGGGCGAGCGCTTACCCTGAAGGGTGTTGACCCGGAAACATGTATGATAGTCTTCAAAAACCACTGGACACAGGTATAAACATCTGTCATTTATTTTACATAAAATATGAGAATATGCGGCACATAATTGTTTAAAAGAAACTTTGAGCCGCTGTTTACCCAACCCATCAGGTTTTGAGGATCTTGGAGAAGCACGACCCGGGCCGTGGCGGTGGCGTCGGCCTGCGGTTCGGTCCGATCCCGGGCGACGAGGCGAGCGCCGTGCAGAACTACGTGGAGCACATGCTCTTCCTGCTGATGGAGGAAGAGAGCGGTCAGGGCGGGGCCATGGGGACCATCCTGGAGTTCGTGGTGGTGGAGAACGTGATGGAAAAGCTGTTTCTGTGGAGCCTGCGGCGGGAGTTCACCGACGACATGAAGCTGGAGCAGCTGCGCATGTACAAGATGCTGGTGGCTCAAGCCAAACAACCGCTGCTACACCACAAACCCATCCTCAAACCTCTGATGATGCTGCTGTCCGCCTGCTCCAGCTCCTCCACTGTGGGGCCCTCCTCCTCCTGCACCATGGGGCCCACTGCTCCTGGCAAAAGCAGCAGCTCCGCAGCAGGGCCCACCTGCACCGTGGGGCCCGCTCACGCTGCTAGCGGCAGCTCTGCGGTGGAGGCGGAGCTGGTGTCTCTTCTGCATCAGCTGTGCCGTGTGCTGGTGAAGGACGCCTCCGTGCTGGAGCTCTTCTTCCACAGCAGTCAGGATCAGGGCGCCGCCAACTTTCTGCTCTTCTCTCTCCTCATTCCATTCATCCACCGCGACGGGACGGTCGGCACGCAGGCCAGAGACGCCCTCACCCTCATCATGAGCCTCTCGTCTCAGAACAGCCTGGTGGCCAAACACATCGTGGAGAACACGTACTTCTGCCCGGTGAGGGACATTAGCTACATTTGTACCTTTTTAGGGGCAAATATGAACCGGTTAAAACTGCTGTGGGATGTTATGTGTGTGTGTGTATGAATTAATCTCTGCTGGAGTTTAATCCCAATCACAGGATTGCATGTGTAGGTTTTTGTTGATGGATTATGGGTAGTGTGTTTTTGACCCACATAAAGACATCACGTGCCCATGTGTTGCTGACCACACACTGTGTGTAGGTGTTGGCTACGGGTCTCAGCGGTCTGTATTCGGGTCTGCCGGCTAAACTGGAGGTTTACAGTGACGGCTGGTTCTGTCTGGAGAAACACGACTGGCTGCAGGTTCCTGCGCTGTTTCAGTTCCTCAACTCACTGCACTTCTGCTGCACCGTGTGCAAGGTAACACACACACATGATGACTACACACTGACCGCACCGGTCATTCAAGTCATGTTTATTTATTTAGTGCTTTTTAGTACATTGTTACACCAGTAGGTGGCATATGAGAGAGTCATCATTAAATGTTCATAATACACTTAAAGCGGACCTATAATGTCTCTTTCATAAGATGTAATATAAATCTCTGGTGTCTCCAGAATGTGTCTGTGAAGTTTCAGCTCAAAATCCCCCACAGATCATTTATTATAGCTTGTCAAATTTGCTCCTATTTGGGTGTGAGCAAAAACACACCATTTTTGTGTGTGTCCCTTTAAATGCAAATGAGCTGCTGCTCCAGAAGAGGGCGGAGCTTTAACAGCTCAACAACAACAAAGCTGGAGAATCTCACGCAGCCAAAATGAGGAAAGTGTTCAGCCTTACATTGTTCAAACCGGAGTCGACACTGATGGAGAGACTCAGGAAGAAGTTACAACTTTTAGACGTTTCTGAATGGTTAGTGGATAAATTGATGTAGTTGCTGTGGAGTTGATTCAACTCATCCACTAGCATGTGTCGTCATGTTCATCTTTTGTGTTGAATTGACCCTCGTTTGTGAAGCAGTCCGGCGTAAAATGACGGCATGACAACAACACTCGACTACAACAACTCTTCCTCTTCTCTAAAGCAGCCCAACATGGCCCCGCCCCCTTTGTTGAGTGTTCTCGGGGGCGGGGTTTATGTAAATTTTAGGGTTTGTGATGTCACTAACCCAGGAAGAAGCTCATTGTAGTCCCTACCAGCCGTTTGTTGTAGTCCTTAAACAGAGAATTCTTTCATTTCTTTGAATTTTATGTTTTTCTACGTTGTATTTTTATTATTTTTTAAAATATTTTTTATGAATAATATTTTTAATTGTATGATTTTATGCTAGATACAACTATGCATTATGACTTTTCAAAATGCTGTATTGTCCGGACTTTTATTTATTGATTGATTTATTAAATGTTTATTTAAATTTTATGGTTATATTTGTAAAAGCCATATTTATAAAATAATTTTTATCATTTTTTTATGCATTTTTATTTTTAATTTATTATTAAAATAATTTTAAAAAATATTTTAAATTTTTTATTTTGAATAAAATACAAATACAATTTTGTATTCTTTTTTTTTATTAATCATATTTTTAATTACTTATTTGATTCTGATAGTAATATGCATATATTGCAAATTATGCCAAATATGCATAATTTTTTTTTTAATAATTAAAATTATGTTAAAAAAAATATATAAATATATATATTGAGGACATTTTTTTTTTAAATGTTGTCCTTCTCCAGCTAGATTGGCCCAAATATACTTGCAATTATTCATAAAAGTAGAGTAAAATTGGCTCATTTACATGTGGTCATTTAAATACTTCATTCAAAATGACACCACATGACCCAAAAGCTCCTAATTTATTGGTCAGCGAGGGTTTTTTGGTGAGTCTAAAACATTGCCGTTAAAGTGTGTGTGTGTGTGTGTGTGTGTGTAGGTGGCTCACCTGTCCATCAGAGATCAGCTCCTGGGCTACATCTATAATGGTTTTCTACTTCCTG
Organism: Chanodichthys erythropterus; assembly: GCF_024489055.1. Classification (NCBI taxonomy): domain Eukaryota; kingdom Metazoa; phylum Chordata; class Actinopteri; order Cypriniformes; family Xenocyprididae; genus Chanodichthys; species Chanodichthys erythropterus. The sequence goes on from NC_090240.1 coordinate 37,625,545, forward strand.
TCATGGCTCCTGCACTACACAAGGTGAGCGAGTGTGTGTTTGTATTCGGACACCTGTGATTGGTCAATCCCATCTCTCTGTGTGAACACAGCTGTTTGTTTATTGGACAGCTGACTCTGGAGGAAGTGATGACGACAACGGCTTATTTGGAGCTCTTCCTGCGGAGCATCTCTGACTCCGCCCTCCTACAGACCTTCCTCATTTTCATCCTCAGGCATCGCCATGACAACGTTAACATCCTGGACACGCTGGTCAGCAGGATCAACACTCCGTTTCAGGTGTGTGTGTGTGTGTGTGTGTGTGAGTGTGTGTGAGAGTGTGTGTGTCACTGATTAAAGCTCATTGTGTGTGTGTGTTTCAGCTGGGTACCGTCTCTCTGGCTCTGTTCCGCACTCTGATTGGTCTGTATTGTGAAGATGTCATGTTGCAGTTAATTCTCAGGTATTTGCATCTTCTTCCTGTAGAGATTAATTATATATATATATATATAGATAGATAGATAGATAGATAGATAGATAGATAGAAAGATACTAATAAAACTGTAGTGTTATAATGACCTTTTGCATGAAATGATTTCAAAATGATTATTAAATTCAGTCATTTTTTAATTAATAATATTTTAAATATATGATTGGATTCTTATAAAACTGTCTGATAACTTCTCAAAATTCTGATATTTGACTTTTTTGATGAAATTATTCCAAATTGTTTATTCAGTTTCTTAAAACTAAATTTAGATTTTTAAATTATTATTTTATGTATTTAATTAAAATTATTAACCAGTATCTGTTTAATAAAAAATAAAAGTAAATATATATATATATATATATATATATATATATATATATATATATATATATATATATATATATAAAATTTAAAATCTTAATTTTGTTTTTAGAATGAAGGCATTTATCAATCAAAAAATATTAATAAACAAAAATATGCTTAATAAAAAAATTAATTGATAAATGCTTTTTATTCTAAAAACAAAAACACATTTTTATATTTAAATTTTTTTAGTTGTCATTCTTTTAATGATAAATGCTTTTATTCTATAATCCAAATATATATATTTACATTTTTAATTACTTATATTTTTAATTGCATAATTTTTTATAGGTTGATCGTTTTTATAGCTTGGCTTCTTAAATAGTGTAACTGCACTGTGAGTTGGGGGGCGGGGCTATCTGTTTGTCTGCCCAATAGCAGCTTGTGTTCAGTCTGATGATGTCGTGCTGTCCCGCAGGTATCTGATCCCCTGCTCTCATCTGACGTGCGCTGAGAGACACAGACTGAGAGAGAGAGACTGTTACTCCATCACTGCGTCTGCGCTGCTCTCTCTCACGCCCTCCTTCTTCATTCCCAAACCCTGCTCCTCTCCGACGCAGCCGCCCAAACCCGACTACATCCTCTGGTCAAAGGTCACCGAGGGCCTGCTGAGGGGGAACATGGGTAATGAAGTTCATGATCTCATGCGCATGATTTGTAGCCCGATATTTATAAAACAGCATTTGTTTGCAACAGAAATCGTTTGATCAATTTAATGCGTCCGTGTGTCTTCAGGGATGGAGGATCTGTTCTCAGGTGGCGATAGTGTGGGATTTTCCCGAATAACTGCTTCAGAGCCCTTGATGGATAAGAACTACCTTCATTACCTGTATGACGCGCGCAGAGCAATCTCTACCGGCGTCCAGGCGTGCGGCGTGTGGTCGGCTCCGTACGACGGCCTCAATCCGTCCCCGGACGAATATGAGGACGACGACGAGTGTCTTCCTCCCTCCGCTCAAACGCCGACGCTCCATCCGCCTTCGGACAGCAGCTCCGCCGGCGACCGTGAGCGGGTCGAGCTGGAGTGGGACGACACTTACGACGCCGCGCCGGACGGAGAGGCGATCCCAGAACATCCGACCCCAGACGAGCCACCGAAACACATCCAAGAAATGCGTAAAAGTGCCATCATGCTGATTAAAGGATCTTACATCGAGGAGTCCGACTTTCAGGACGATGTTTTGGTTTATAATCTGATCGCGCAAAAAGATGCGCGAGACGACCGGCGGACGTCGGCCAAGAACGGCCTGAACAAACAAACTTACATTCAGACGCACGCTAATCACATGACCAGCGACCATAATCCAGTCAATAACGCGCCGCTCGTAAACGGACACGCTTTTGAAGAAACGAAACTGGAGCTCGAAGCTGATGCTGCGAATCTGGACCACAATCGCAACGAGAGTAAAACACCCGCGGCGGACGACTTCGTCTCGCAGTGTCTGGAGCTCATCCGCGCTTTGGGCGGAGAGGAAGACGCCGTCATGGAGGATGAAGAGCAGCTGCTGGATCTCCTGCATGAGGAGGACGTGGACTTCAGCTCTTTCTGTGACGGTCATGAAGATGATGCCGATGAAGAGCTGAACAGAAACCACAGCGGGAAACACGGGATCTCCTTTACAGGTCAGTCGCGATGCTTTATGCGGGTTTGCAAGTGTTAAAGGGATAGTTCACCCCAAAATGAAAATAATCCCGTGATTTACTCATCCTAAAGCCATCCTAGGTGTATATGACTTTCTTCTTTCAGACGAACACAATCAGAGATATATTAAAATATATCCTGGTTCTTCCAAGCTTTATAATGGGAGTGAATGGGGGTCGAGATTTTGAAGCCCAAAAAAGTGCATCCATCCATTTTAAAAGTAATCCATACGACTCCAGGGGGTTAATAAAGGCCTTCTGAAGAGAAGCGATGGGTTTTTGTAAGAAAAATATCCATATTTACAACTTTATAAACTATAATCACTAGCTTTTTGAGCATATACATGAAAATCCAAACATTTTTATTTTATACAAAATATATGTATTTTATAAAATAATTTGGATGCTAAAATTGCTATAAAATCAAAGCCATTTGTCTTACCAAGTTGTGTTTGAAATTTGAAGTTGATAACACAAAAATTGTGGTTCTTATGAGATTATGTTTAGGCGCTGTACCAAACATATCCACCGGGTGACACCCGCACTTTTTTGATGCGTTCTCTTGTTGCAAATTAATACATTTTTGTCATAATATAATTTCTATCACAAATCAGTCACCAAATATGAAACCTTCAGTCTCAGACCTTTTCAACGAATAAAATTCGAAAAAGATTTGATTACAGAATTTTGTAAAATGTGAAATTTGACTCCGTCCACTAGGGGGAGGAGCCTGCTAAAAGGTTTAAGGTTTTCAACCAAAATGTTTCTGAAAATAACATTCCATGAATAACGTTTTATGCTAATGTTTTGAGAACACTATTAAATACCAGATAACTTTGAATGAACATTCTATTAATGTTACTGGAAGAACATTTGTTCATAACTTTTAGAGAACATTCTGAGAACATAGCTGGTGATAAGTTGATGCAAATGTTCAGAGACAAATATGAGCAACGCACAATTTTACATAGAATGTAACTAATGCAATTAGTTACTTTCTAACAAAAGTAACACATTACTTTCCAAAGAATATATCTAAGTAACACAATTAGTTACTATTTTAGAAAGTAATGCAAAAGTAAAGTAACTACTTTTTTTAGAAAGTAACAATGTAACAATTAATTACATTTCTTTTGCATTTCTTTCTAAAAATAGTAACGCATTACTTTACATAGAAATTAACTAAGTAACACAATTAGTTACTTTTTTAGAAAGTAACGCAAAAGTAACAAAACTACTTTTTTAGAAAGTAATGAAGTAACAATTACGTTACTTTTGAGTTACTTTCTAAAAAAAGTAACGCATTACTTTACATAGAAATTAACTAAGTAACACAATTAGTTACTTTAGAAAGTAACTCAAAAGTAACGTAACTGCTTTTTTAGAAAGTAATGAAGTAACAATTACGTTTCTTTTGCATTACTTTCTAAAAATAGTAACACATTACTTTACATAGAAATTAACTAAGTAACACAATTAGTTACTTTTTTAGAAAGTAACTCAAAAGTAACGTAACTACTTTTTTAGAAAGTAATGAAGTAACAATTAATTACGTTTCTTTTGCATTACTTTCTAAAAATAGTAACGCATTACTTTACATAGAAATTAACTAAGTAACACAATTAGTAACTTTTTTTAGAAAGTAATGCAAAAGTAACGTAACACATTTCTAAAGTAATGCAATTAGTTACTTATTTTAGGAAGTAACGCAATATTGTAATGCATTACTTTTAATAGTAAGTTTCCCCAAAACTGAACACGAGGAGGATTCGAGGTTGGGTTTGGATCAAACAATTAAAGTGAGTGATTGAAAAGAGTCTAAAGCAGCTCTGGTTATTTAGGGCCGTTCATCAGCGTCCTGCTGTCTCGTCTGGAGAACATGCTGGAGAACTCCATTGAAGTCAACCTGCTGGTTACAGGGATTTTAGCCCAGCTGGCCACATACCCACAACCGCTGCTGCGAGGGTTCCTGCTGAACACCAGACCCGTGTTTCAGGCCGGTGTGCGCTCACTCTACCAGGTACATGAAAGAGCACCTATTATGCATTTTTACATGTTCAACTTTTAGTGTGTAATGTTTGTTTTTTGAGCATTAAAAAGGTCTGCAAAATTATAAAGCACAAAGTCATTGTAAAGAAATGTTGCCTTTGCAACTAGGTCTATTGCACTTACATTTTAAGACTTAATGCACGGATATATTTTGACTTTTTTTTGTCCTTTGTCAAACATCAAAGTTTCAGATTCAGTCCCTCATTTTAATACAGTTGTCCAACAGTGTGTACTTAGCAGCATGCAAAATAAAACTTTATTCAAATTATGAATGTTATAGACAGAAAGCTAGTAAAGAGCGCAAACCTTTATAATCAGCTGACATCCAGTATTGGCCATTGGTACACACCAGGGTCAGAAATTAACGGGGCCTTTGGGCAAAAATGCCACCAAAATTAATAAAAATGCTTCAAAAAACCAATATATGGTGCAAAAAAGGCTCTGTGTAAGTTCTTGTTTTCTAAGGAATATCACACAAGCAAATGTGCTGTTTTCCCGAATATCAGCACGTTTGCATACCATTCAATAAACAGTGACTTACACTTTAGATACAATATTATCAATATTTTCTGTTTTTCTTCTCTTTTGCCACTGAAAATCATTCCAAACAGTAGAGCCATTGCTCGTCAACACAGTTTCAGTTTCATTACTGAATGAATCCGTGTTTTTGAACGAATTGCTCTAATGAACGACTCAATGACTCACTCAGTCACTTCTGCTTTGTCCTTGAATGAATCAGCCATTTTGAACGAATTGTTGACTGATTCAATTACTAACTCATTAAAACAGTGATTTGCCGCCACCTACTGGCGGTTTTAATATCATTTTGTTTCAGCTGAGGGACTGAGGGATGAAGATTGAATGCTGTTTTGTTTTTGGTCGTGATTGTAACAATAGTTCTGGTTAAAGAGATACGTTTATAAATAGACTATTAAGAGCGAAACATGAGATTACATTGTAAATATAACGGATCAAGTAATTGCAGTCACATTGCATACAATGTCTTTTTTTCCTCTGGAGGAAAGGGGGGTTGATTCTGACTGACTTAAAAGCCTCTGATTGGCCATTGTGTTCACAAAAACACGTTGTAAATAGAAACCTTTGACAGAACACTTATTCGGGAGCATTTGAAAGCAGTGAAATAATACACAGTGCACAAAAGTTAATTTTGACCAGTAGATCATGTGATGCTGTACAGCTGAACGTCAGTGTTTGTCACAGGCGCTGCAGTCGGTGGGCTGTCAGATCGAACAGCACGCGGCGTCCAGTCCGGATTTTCCCGAGCTGGTCCGTGAAGCCGCCCAGTACCTGCTGCTCAAAGACCAGGCCTTAAAAGAGCAAGGTGTGTGTCGTCCCGTCCGGATCTTCCTGTTTGTTCCTCTTTCTGTTATCATACTAAAACCGCCTCTCTTCCTCCTCCTGCCAGAGAGCGACGTCCACCAGCAGGACAGCAGCGCCAGCTGGTTTCTGAACGGCCACGTCTCGGGTCGTCCACGCAAACCTCTTCCTCCGTGTCCCAAAATCCCGCCGCACCTGCGCAACAGAGTGTTCGCTACATTTCTGTTCGGCGAGTTTCTGAAGGAGCTGGCGGCCATCGCACAAGAGCACTCCATATTACCGGAGCGGACGGCGGAGGAGTGAAACACCTCAGACTGTGAGTTTCCCACAATCAAGTGCAAACGCCTCTCTCGCTCTTTCCCACCGGTCGGTTTTGACCGCGAACAGCCAATGTGTCACTTTTTATTTTAATGACTACTTAAACTTAACGAATGAAATCCAATTTTTTTGTTTGTTTGTTTGTTCATATTGCATATCTAGTCTCCAGCCAACAAAAATATGTTCTAAGAATGTTTTGCAAACATTCCCATTAAGTTATAAAAATGTTATTATTTAACGTTCTCAGAACGTTCCGTTTTTTTATTTTTTATTTTAAAGGTGCCCTAGAATTAAATATTGAATTTATCTTGGCATAGTTGAATAGAGTTCAGTACATGGAAAACACATACAGTGAGTCTCAAACTCCATTGTTTCCTCCTTCTTATGTAAATCTCATTTGTTTAAAAGACCTCCGAAGAACAGGCGAATCTCAACATAACACCGACTGTTACGTAACAGTCGGGATCATTAATATGTACGACCCCAATATGTGCATATGCCAGCCCATGTTCAAGGCATTAGACAAGGGCAGCCAGTATTAACATCTGGATCTGTGCACAGCTGAATCATCAGACTAGGTAAGCAAGCAAGAACAATAGCGAAAAATGGCAGATGGAGCAATAATAACTGACATGATCCATGATATCATGATATTTTTAGTGATATTTGTGAATTGTCTTTCTAAATGTTTCGTTAGCATGTTGCTAATGTACTGTTAAATGTGGTTAAAGTTACCATTGTTTCTTACTGTATTCACGGAGACAAGAGCCGTCGCTATTTTCATTTTTAAACACTTGCAGTCTGTATAATTCATAAACACAACTTCATTCTTTATAAATCTCTCCAACAGTGTGTAATGTCAGCTTTAGCCACGAAGCACTATCAAACTCATTCAGAATCAAATGTAAACATCCAAATAAATACTATACTTACATGATACGATATATGCATGACGAACATCTTGTAAAGATCCATTTTGAGGGTTATATTAGCTGTGTGAACTTTGTGTTTGCTGTTTAAGGCAAGCGCGAGCTCCGGGGCGGGGAGCACGAGATTTAAAGGGGCCGCAACCTATATATTGGTGCATAGTTAATGATGCCCCAAAATAGGCAGTTAAAAAAATGAATTTAAAAAAATCCATGGGGTATTTTGAGCTGAAACTTCACAGACACATTCAGGGGACACCTTAGACTTATATTACATATTGTGAAAACTAGTTCTAGGGCACCTTTAAAAATATTATTTCTTAATGATGTGAATGTCAAGGTTCCATTTTATCATTCTGCAAACGTTTGTTCAGAATGTTCTGAGAACGTTCCCTGTCAGCTGGGTCACCACTCAGATTGAGGAAACCATTTTTGTTGGAAAAAACTAAATTTGGTAAACCTCACTAGCATTTAGTGGAGCTTGACGCAACAAACAGAAGGTTCATTTGTCTGGCTTTGAGGTTCTGGTTTACGGTTCATGTGAACTCTGGTACAGTTTCTAATTGCTATTAAAGTGCTCCTGTTGTGCTGTTTTAAAGGTTCCTAACTTTGTTCTGGAGTCTCCTACAATAGATTTGCATGCATCAAAAGTCAAAAACACTTTAATTCTCTCATAATATCCACTGCAGCATTAGGTTTTTTCTGTCAGTGTCTGAAACGGTTCGTTCAAAGATTCGGTCTCTCTAAACCCTGCCTTTCTGAGAGCCTACTCTGCTCTTATTGGTCAGAAGCTCCAGTCTGTTGTGATTGGTCAGAAACCAAACCCTCATTAGCACATCTGAATCTCAGCACTTGATTCACAATAACAATAACAGTTTAACCGTATCAATCTCATCCAAGTGGATTTGCTTTAGCAGTGTCTTCTCGACATGAACAACACAAACCAGTCTCAGATCCAACTATAGTGTTTGAAGGCGGAGCAAAGCAGACGTCGTTTGTGGGCAGCCAATGAAAACCATAGACTTGCTTTATGCAAATGTAACAGGAAGTGAAACTGTAATTACTGAAGACTCGTTTCAGGCAGTTCAGAATCACTTGGTTCTTTGAAACTTTGCAGACATTTTACACTCACAAACAGCTTTGTTACACACTACATGAAAGGAACAAGCATAAAAGGGCGCTTTAAAGCAATCCAGACCTCATTTGTGCAAATGAACCTTTATTGATAAATAATTTGATTCGTATAATCATAATGCCTACCTTAAAGGAACAGTGCACCTCAAAATGAACATTTACTCACTCTCACTGTTTGAAAAGAATCAGAGAAAACGCCTGTCAAGATAAAAAAAACGATCAGTCCATGTGACTCGTGCTTTATATTCCAATATCATTGTGAATTATTATTTCTCAAAGTGAGTAAATAAGCACATTTACATTTTTGAGTGAGCTATTCCTTTAAAAACCAAACTGTCAGCTTTTGTTTTGTTGATTTCTTGTTTGTGATTTACATTTATGTCTTATTTCATTACTTGTGTATAGATTAATCACTGTAATTAGATGTTTATCAGTGAGTTTTTACATTTCAGACATAAAGTATCTTATTTGTCTGTGTGAACCTTCATGTGACTGTGCATTCGTCTCAAAACACATTCATTACAACTACTGCATTCAGCCAATTCATCTGGAAACTAATGTGATATTTATTTATTCAAGTCAACATGAAATGGCACTTACAACTCATTTTACTTCTGTGTAAATTCAGTGAGAAAATGATTTTCTTCATGAGGATTTGATTGGATGGTGAATGTATGAAGGTTATCGTAAAAGATTATGACATTATGAAGACATTTAGAATAACATGCACTGATGAATCATTCATAATAAGACCAGGAACATGAATTAAGAAAGTGGATCGATTTGACTTTGATTTCATGTTGACTTCAAGCGCTTATTAAAATGTTTTATGTTCATTCATGTCAACCTGATTTGTCGAAATATTTAATTGTATTGAAGCCAATGGGAATTTTTCTAGGCCAATGTGAGATTTTAATCCACTGTGTTTGTTACATGATGCTGCTTGTAACATTTAATATTCCGCAGTTCAAAACTGTCACTGCTGTCACTTTAAATTCTGTCATTTTCAGCTACAAATGACTGAGAATTCTAGAACTCGAATCTAATGAGAAGAATTCCAGAATTCAGATGCAACTCCAAATATTGAGTATGGCTGCAGATGATGTGAAGCCTTATTTTGATGTGTATTTGTACATTTACAATTTGTTGAATCTGTAAAGGAGATGATTTTTGAAATGTTTTATGACCTGTTGTCAATGTAAAGTTTTGTACACATATTTTTACAGAACAATCAGTCACGTGGACCACAGAAAATGGTTTGTTTTTAATATTATTCTGCCCCCTGGTGGTAAATTAAAACTCCATTTGTGGTGTATATTTATGTGTGTGTGTGTATTATGTATTTGTAAATATAGGCAGCTTAATGTAGAAAGAATATATTAATCATCATTTGGACATTGTGAACGTTAAGCCAGTTGATTTCCGTTATGAGATGATCATAATGAGCCTCTTAAGCCACAACATAAAATAATTAGTAAATAGATATTTTATTTTGTACATATATTGATAAAACATTAGTTAATACCACATTTGCAACATATAATTTTCACAGGAGTCCGACCAGCACATCTTAAACGATTTAAAACAGCTCACGATTTACAATACTTGCACATTAAAAACAGATCTCATGTATTTTAGATATTAGACCTTTCGCACATTTTTGGCGCAAGATTTGGAAAACAACAAAAATTACACCAGTGCCACCTAGTGTTGGAAGGTTGGTTTCTCACCAAGTTTGAATCTTTGGGATTTATGGTTTCTGACACTTTTATGGCAATATAATAATAATAATCAATACAGGGTTCCAGTCAGGGTTATTATTCTTAACTAAAAGTATTAAAACATTTTTGTTAATTAAAATAAAATATTAGATGAAAAACTCAAACTATGTTACCTTGCCAAGTTGAAGCACTGTCTTCGTTTTCCCATAGCTCACCCCACCCATTGCTAGGACTCTGTTCCTGTGCTCTGATTGGCTATTGCAGGCCCAGAGTCGCTGTCACTCTCCCAGGAGGAGGACGTGAAGCCGGCGGGGGCGGAGATAGAGTGGGGTGTGTCTGTGTAGCCCAGCCCCTGGTACCGCCCCTGCGGGGAGGCGGGGACTGAGTGACGGTCGCTGGCGAGCCGCTCATGGGACGTCCCGGCGAGCAGACCGGTGTGTTCACCCTGAACGACATCCACTTCAGAGCCGAAGAACAGCTTACGGGGACGACCTAACACAGTACGTCCTGCAGAACGCACACAAACGGCGCATACGGTTAAATGGCCAAAAAAAATCATGAAAACTGGCTTGGGGTAGCATTTTGATACCAGACAAACACACTAGCAGCCATCTATAACACCTAGCCACCACAAAAAAAGCCCTACAAATTGCCTAGCAACACCCTAGCAACCAATGACACCCTAACAACCATCTACAATACCCATCAACTGGCTTGCAACCATTGAGAGCATCCTAGAAATCACATAGTAACACCCAAGCAACCACCCAGAAAATCCTACAAACTGCCTAACAACACCCAAGCAACTGTCTAGCAACCAAATAGCAACGCCCTAGCAACTATCTAGTACATAACAACGATCAACTTCCTTGCAACCACTAAGAACATCCTAGCAACTGTCTAGCAACAGTCTAGCAAGCACCCAAAAAATCCTGCAAACTGTTTAGCAACACCTTAGCAACCAGCTACTATATAACACCTATCAAATGCATTGCAACCACCCAAAAAATCCTACAAACTGCCTAGCAACACCCTAGCAACCATAAAGCAATGTTCTAGCAAACGTCTGTTATATAACACCCATCAACTGTCTTGCAACCACTAGTAACATCCTAGCAAAAATCTAGCAACCACCCATAAAATCCTGCGTACTGCCTTGCAACACCCTAGCAACCATCTATTATGTAACACCTATCAACTGCTTTGCAACCACTAAAAACATCATAGAAACTAACTAGCATCACCCTGGCAATCACCCACAAAAATCTACAAACTGCCTTACAACACCCTAGCAACCATCTACGATAAAACAACTATCAACTGCCTTGCAACCACAGGCAATTGCTTACCAAACACCCCAAAAAATCCTACAAACTGCCTAGCAACACCCTAGCAACCATATAGCAACCAAATAGCAACCATCTAGTATATAGCACCTATCAACTTCCTTGCAACCACTAAGAACATCCTAGCAACTGTCTAGCAACAGTTAGCAAGCACCCAAAAAAATCCTGCAAACTGTTTAGCAACACCTTAGCAAACCAGCTACTATATAACACCTATCAAATGCATTGCAACCACTAGCAACTGCCTAGCAACCACCCAAAAAATCCTACAAACTGCCTAGCAACACCCTAGCAACCATAAAGCAATGCCCTAGCAAACGTCTGTTATATAACACCCATCAACTGTCTTGCAACCACTAGTAACATCCTAGCAACAATCTAGCAACCACCCATAAAATCCTGCGAACTTCCTTACAACACCCCTAGCAACCATCTACGATAAAACACCTATCAACTGCCTTGCAACAACTAGCAATTGCTTAGCAAACACCCAAAAAAAAATCCTACAAACTGCCTAGCAACACCCTAGCAACCATATAGCAATGCTCTAGCAAACACCTATCAACTGCCTTGCAACCACTAAGAACATCCTAGCAACCACCCAAAATCCTATAAACTGCCTAGCAACACCCTAGAAACCGAACTATATAACATCTATCTACTGCCTTGCAACCACTAAGAACATCCTATCAACTGCCTAGCAACACCCGAGCAACAACCCAAAAAGACTACAAACTGCCTAGCAACACCCTAGCAACCATCTACGATATAACACCAATCAACTGCCTTGCAACCACTAAGAACATCCTAGCAACTGCCTAGCAACACTCTACCACTTAAAAAACCTATGAACTGCCTAGCAACACCCTAGCAACCATCTACGATATATCACCTATCAACTACCTTGCAACCACTAATAACATTCTAGCAACCACCTAGCAACACCCTAGCAACCACCCAAAAAATCATGCCTAGCAACACCCTACCAATGCTCTAGCAAGCATCATCTGTATTACACCTATCAACTTCTTTGCACCACTGAAACAATCCTGGCATCTGCCTTGCAACACCGTAGCAACACCCTAATACATACTGAAAATAAGAATGCCCATGTGACATTTATTAGCTACTAGTGCAGCTAATTTTCAAGACAAAATTGCTGGAAAATGTCCACAAAAGTACAATAAATCTAATAAAACCTCCTTGAATGTTTTCAAAGGAAAAATTAAAATAAATGTTTATTTAATAATAATAATTTACTAGTTAAGCCAATATTGTAATAATCATATAAAATAGTAATTATAATTAGCATTATGTGTGTCCCCATGAAGAGGGGGTGCGTTCTCACCAACGTTGCGCACTTGCTCTGAGATGTCCGCGCGTATGTCCGAGACATCCAGCATGGCGAGCAGCGAGTCGAAACACGAGCCCTCGTCATCCTCACGCACGTATGGACGGCTGCTGAAACTGTAATGATGAGCGATCGCTGCCAGAAACATCTCGATACAGATAATGAAGTCCTACACGCAAACAGACACAATGCTGAAGAAGACAAACACTTCATGAAAAGACTAAATCCTCATTCACTTCAGAAACTAACAAAACTTAGAGCCTTAAGACTTTCAAATATTGTGTACATATATTGTACTTTCAAGTCGTAGGCGTCTATGATATGAAGATAACCATGTGTTTGATTGTGTGTGTGTGTGTGTGTGTGTGTGTTTACCTGTAGTCCAGTGGCTACTGCTTCTACACTGTCCCACTCCCAAGTGTGTTTGTCTGAAATGACTCCGACCTTCACCAGCAGAGCGATCAGCACAGCCTGCCTGAAACACCAAACTACATGTGACACAACTGAAACATGGAGTTTTCAGACAACCAAGTCTGTAAGTATCATGCTAACTGCTTAGCCAACCATAGCAACCGTATGGGAATATGAACCAGCCGAATTCCAGCACTAGAACATCATTGCAACATGTGATTGGGCTCTATTGCAATGTATTGACACCATAGCAACTACCTAGCAACCATCTATAACACCCAGAAAACCCCAAACTGCCTAGAAACACTCTAGCGACTGCATAGAGAGCAATTAGCAATGCCCTAGCAACCATCTATTACACCTATCAACTGTCAACCACTGAGAACTGCCTAGCCACCTAAAAACTCATACAAACTGCCTAGCAACACCCTAGAAACCACCTAGAAAACCCTACAAACTGCCTAAGAACTACCCAGCAAATACATAAACACTATAGCAACCATTTATAACACCTATCAACTGCTTTGTAACCAATGAGAACATCCTAGCAACTGCTTAGCCACCTAAAAACTCCAACAAACTGCCTAGCAACACCCTAGAAACCACTTAGAAAACCCTACAAACTGCCCACTAGTACATAACAACACTATTGCAACCATTTATAACACCTATCAACTGCTTTGTAACTAATGAGGACATCCTAGCAACTGCTTAGCCACCTAAAAACTCCAACAAACTGCCTAGCAACACCCTAGAAACACCTAGAAAACCCTACAAACTGCCTAAGAACTACCCAGCAAATACATAAACACTATAGCAACCATTTATAACACCTATCAACTGCTTTGTAACCAATGAGAACATCCTAGCAACTGCTTAGCCACCTAAAAACTCCAACAAACTGCCTAGCAACACCCTAGAAACCACTTAGAAAACCCTACAAACTGCCCACTAGTACATAACAACACTATTGCAACCATTTATAACACCTATCAACTGCTTTGTAACTAATGAGGACATCCTAGCAACTGCTTAGCCACCTAAAAACTCCAACAAACTGCCTAGCAACACCCTAGAAACACCTAGAAAACCCTACAAACTGCCTAAGAACTACCCAGCAAATACATAAACACTATAGCAACCATTTATAACACCTATCAACTGCTTTGTAACCAATGAGAACATCCTAGCAACTGCTTAGCCACCTAAAAACTCCAACAAACTGTCTAGCAACACCCTAGAAACCACTTAGAAAACCATACAAACTGCCCACTAGTACATAACAACACTATTGCAACAATTTATAACACCTATCAACTGCTTTGCAAGCACTGAGAACATCCTAGCAACTGCCTAGAAACCACCCTAGAAAACCCAACAAACTGCTTAGAAACACCCTAACAACTGCCTAGTGTCACGCAGCAATGTCATAGCAATCTTCTATAACACATATCACCTGCTTTGGAACCAACTACCATGCAACACTATAGCAACCACCTAGAAAACACTATTAACTACCTGGATACACCCTAGCAACTGCCTAGTACCACATAGGAATGCCAAAGCAACCATCTATCACACTGATCAACTGCCTTGCAACCACTGACAAAATCCTAGCAACCACCCAGAGAATCCTACCATCTGCATAGTAACACCATAGAGTCATATAGCAATGCCCTGATATCCATTATCTTCTTTGCAACCACTAAGAACCTAGCAACACCCTAGAAACCTGCTTTGAACACACTAGCAACTGAGACAGACATTAGTATGAAGCAGCAGCTTTCTATTGTGATCATGTAGAAGTATTTTACTTTAGTTTTTCTCATTCAAAAGTTCCTGCACCGTCACTAAACAGCCATTAAAACATCAGCGTCAGACTCTCACTGCAGTTCATTCTGCTGCATTTGTCTGCATGTTTGATGTTTGTGTGAACACGAACGTACCAAAAGGAAACGAAGACGACGAGTTTGACGCACAGCAGCTTCCCGACGGGCCTCAGAGGCTTCAGCTCTTCTCTCAGCGTTCGGTAGAACAGCAGCAGGCAGTACATCGCGAACTCAACACAAGACATTATCAACATCAAATCAAAAGACTAAAGACTAAAACAGGGTATCAGTGATTCACAGGCATCAGGAGGTCAGTATGCTGCAGTCTGTGACTGTAATAATACATAATTATTTTCATAAACGAATAACGGAAGGTGTTGTTACCAGCTGTGAGGCGTTGTTGACGATAACGAGGTACGTCCACGCGTTTCTGAAGCTGAAATTGCCTTCATCATAAACTCCACAGAGCTGACACACACTACAACACAGAGAGAGACTTCAGACAGAGTTCACAAAATTTATTCATCTTATATTGACTGTGTGTGTGTGTGTGTGTGTGTGTGTGTGTGTGTGTGTGTGTGTGTGTGTGTGTGTGTGTGTCGTACAGAGCGATGATGGTGGTCACAGGTCTCACTGCTGTGTACTGCAGAACTCCAAGCTTACATCTGAACAACAGAACCCTGATGAACAGAGAGAAATTCATCTTTTTTTATTTCATTTCCTTTCCTTTATGTTTTTCACATGTGCCGATATTCAGTAATGCGATGTATCACAATAATGAATATCCACAATATTGTTATCGTGGGCACTTCAAAATACCGTAAATAATAATTTATTACCAATTATTAAAATTGTTACAATGCATTTAAGAATACTTTCCTCATCAACTGTATAAAATGCACAACACCGCTGTCAAAGGGACACACACTCAGATGTAAACAAGCCCAGCGTGCAAGAGAAACAAAACGAGTGAAGGAGACGCGCTGAATGAAAGTGCGCGTTCACTCTCTGACAGCAGATGGAACAGCAGAAATGCAGCGGTTACCCCGGAAACCCCGCAAACAAAGCAACTAGTGAAGTTTTTAAAATGCTTCAAACAGACATTCATTTTTGTAATCTCAGTGTTGTTCATCACAGCACCAAATACTCAATACTTAAAGACTTAGTAGGCTATTTATTTGCAAACTTAAACATTTTTATATTTTAATCTGGACTACAACACACCCTAATGATTGTGATTATTTGTTATTGTTCAGTAAAACTTAAAGACATACGGCTTCATTAGTTAACATGTTAATTCATTAAACTGACAATGAAAAATACTTATAAAGCATTAATTATTCTTGCATTAAATAATGAGATCTTATTGTAAAGTGTTTCCTGTTGTTCTTTATAATTCTTTTGCACTTTAATCTGTTTGAAAACTTTACTTTATATATATTTTTTGTGTATTGTATTATTGTATTTAAACATTCAGAGTTCTTTTTGTTATTACAAAAATAATTCTTAAAACTGTTAAACTAACTATGACAACACTTTTTTTGCAACTTATTTCAATACCATGATAATCCCGTATACCGTGATAAAAGCTTCAGCGATTAATCACAACATGAAAATTTGATACCGTCACATGTGTGCTGTGTGTGTGTGTGTGTGTGTGTGTGTGTGTGTGTGTGTGTGTGTGTGTGTGCACTCACTCGCCCATGGCCCACGGCGGGCAGCAGCAGAAGGGCGGCAGCAGCGGTCTCTCCTCCTGCACCTCCAGCACCAGCACCAGACTGGGATACTGATTCTCCAGGAAGTTCAGCAAGAACATCAGGAAGTTGTAGATGACGTACGCCTCGTAGCATTCTCGACACGTGTCCACATAGATCGCGATCTTGGGGTATTTTAGAGCGATCCACTGCGAGACACACAAAAGCATCTTCAGGACATTGTTCTGACATTTCTCAGGATTCCTCCTGTCATTTGGAGACTGGACGGATTTGTTACTCACGCTGTCTAAGCTGTATATGGGAACCATCCAGAGAATCCTAGAAGAACAACAGGCATTCATGAGTTCATCTGCTGATTCTCATTTATAGGACATGTGAGTGTTTGTGTGTGTGTGTGTGTGTGTGTGTGTGAGATACCTGATGATGGGTTTTTGTAGCTCAGGCTGTGTGTAGTGAACCAGATGTTGTAAAATACCCCACAGTGAAATGGGGATCGTCATACAGACAAACACACCTGCGATGAACCATGCTTTAGTGTGTGTGCCCACCTACAACACACACACACACACACACACACACACACACACACACACACACCATTAACGATAGATAGATAGATAGATAGATAGATAGATAGATAGATAGATAGATAGATAGATAGATAGATAGATAGATAGATAGATAGATAGATAGATAGATAGATAGATAGGTGGATGGATGGATGGATGGATGGATGTTTTAATGCCTCACCTCGGCTCTCCGCAGCTCCCACACGCACAGCGGCAGCGCCACCGCGAGCACCAGCGCGAACAGGAGCGCGACCAGCGGCCGAATCCAGCGCCGCCAGCGCCCGCAGCACCCCGGCATCTTCACCCGACACCGATCCGCTCTTTAAATCATGTCCGACACCAGCGCCGATCACGAGCCCCAACTCGAGCGGAAGATGCTCGTCACGCACGACTCAACAGGGAAACAAACAGGGCGTGATTACCACATTACAAATCCTACTATTGAGAAGGCTTAGCTCATGAATTATAATCAGGAGAGGCTGACGTTGCTTGGTAACCTTGAGTACGTAGATTAATTAAATATTCATAAGCCAGGGCTTCCACTTGATTTGTTAAAGGGTTAGTTCACCCAAAAATGAAAATAATGTCATTTATTACTCACCCTCATGTCGTTCAATACAGTGGTTCAATATTAATATTATAAAGCCACGAGAATATTTTGGTGCGCCAAAAAAAACAACAAAATGACTTATTTAGTGATGGCCGATTTCAAAACACTTCTCAGAGTGTTGTGAATCTTTTGTTCAAATCATGATTCGGATCACGTGTCAAACCGCCAATGGCTGAAATCACGTGACTTTGGAGCTCCGAACCGCTGATTCATAACGCTTCCTGAAACAGTGTTTTGAAATCGGCCATCACTAGTTTTTTTGGCGCACCAAAAATATTCTTGTGGCTTTATAATATTAATATTGAACCACTGTACTCACATGACCTGATTTAAATATGTTTTTAGTGCATTAATGGATCTTGAGAGAGGAAATTTCATTGCTATGCAGGCCTCACTGAGCCATCGGATTTCATCAAAAATATCTTAATTTGTGTTTTGAAGATGAACGGGTCTTACGGGTGTGGAACGACATGAGGGAGAGTAATTAATGACAGAATTTTCATTTTTGGGTGAACTAACCCTTTAACAGCGAACCAGCAGGGGAGTCTGGTATATTTTTCTGTTGATATGAAAAAGCAAGCGTGAGCGAGTGGAGGCGGGGCTAATTTGCATATTCATTGATCCACATATATTAAATGAGGCATGAGTGTAGAGTTACATTTAAGCTATTTTAATTCATGAAGAATGTCATTTTGGTGATCAAAAATGAGTTAAGGGATAAAATTATTGACTTCAGAGGTACCTTAATGATTATCCGTTATAAACGCAGCATCAGATATCATCTTCTGTTCTATTTTAACAGCTTGATTTGCACAAAATGCATTAGATTAGTTAATGCATTATAGCTATTAATTTCAAAATATTATTATTATTACAAAATAATGAATGAAAAAACAACAACTATCCAAATGCATGTAAATTAATTATTTATTAATAAGCTATGACTAAAGTTTACTGTGCTTTTCCAAGAGAAAACTCTGTGGCTCATTCTGATTAATTAAAACTGATCTCATGTCAGCTGTTTAATGACACTCTTAATACAGAAATAATTTCCTTAGGGAAAAAAAGTTTTCCATTTTCCCACTAAAATGTAAAGTCAATTCTGTGGGAATGAAACCATAATCCTGTCTGAAGCTGACAGATTCACAACCATCAGACCACACACTATGACTCTGATAAACAATCATCCAATATTTATTTACAACATCTGAAACAAAAAGTACATTTCATTTTAATGACTTTGTTTTCGTAACTACTGTCTGATCCAAACAACACAGATTATCCAACATTAACCCGTATGGAAATGTAGCGTACATTTAAATGGCAATGTATGAGATTCTACTTTAGTCACAGATAAGCCGATATCAAAATATAAATCAGCTTTACACTCGCCCCCCTAAACCTCACTCCCATCCGGGTCACGGCACCACCGTAACCCCTGGTCCAATCCACCCCGCTCTGAGTGGGACTCAAACTCAAAGTGGGACTTCAATTGGCTTCCATGAAACAATCCCTGGCTGTCAGTCGGTTTGAGTTTTCAGGTTTGGCTGAGATGTCTTTGAAGGGCGGGGTTTTGGAGAGGGGGCGGAGCATTGGCGTAACAGGGAAGTAAAAGTCTCGTTCAGCCACGAACGTCGTTTGCTTTATTAAATGCAGGTGGATTTTGAAAGCTTTTTGAAATTCAGAATCAATTCAAAACGCCACACGCTGGCGACCCCTGCTGGTCAGAACAGTGAAAATACAATGAAATCTCACCCAAACACGCATAAAAACACTTTTACAAAACAATTACAAATGTTGTATTGAAAGTGGAATCTATTAAATGGAATCTACAAATCATCAAAATATAATGTTATCTGAACAACATTAGTGAATCTAAATTGATTGACAAAAGAAAACAATGAAAATATTTTTTACAGTGTATATGCATTTTTTTTTGTCATAATAGTAGGCACATTTAGCATTATTTATATAAATATATATGTTCATATTTCATCCTCACACTGGATGACTTTAGTTAGGGTTACTTGAAATAATGTGTCTGTCTACCCACAGTACACCGTGATCTGGTTCAGCGAGTGTGTGTGTGTGTGTGTGTGTGTGAGGTCAGTTGTAGCTGTCCTTGCGCAGTGCGGTCCGGTCTGATAAGCCGTTCTGATCAGGGTTCTTGTACTGGAAACTGGTCCCGTTCAGGGGCACGACACTGCTTAACAACGAGCCGCCCGGATAACACCAGCAACACAAACACGACTGAGAGAGAGAGAAGAGATTAGATATCACTCAAACATCA
The DNA here is from genome assembly GCF_024489055.1 of Chanodichthys erythropterus. NCBI lineage: Eukaryota > Metazoa > Chordata > Actinopteri > Cypriniformes > Xenocyprididae > Chanodichthys > Chanodichthys erythropterus. Next base: position 37,645,624 of record NC_090240.1, read on the forward strand.
CTGCACCGTATTATCAGACTCCATTACAGACATACACAAATAGGGCTCTATGATTTCCTCGAGGGCCGTCACGATTACTCCATTAAATTCGAGTGCTGACAAAATATAGGAAGTATTTCTGTACACCCTCTGCTGGCATTTACGGAAGAGGATTAGGGCCAAGCAATAATAAAAAATAAAACCATCTCAAGATTAAAGTTGTTAAATTTCAAGAAAAAACTTGTTAAATTACGAGAAAAAAAGTCTAAATAAAATGTTGAGAATAAACTCGTTAAATTACGAAAAAAAACTCGTTAAATTTCGATAAAAAAGTCAAAATAAAATGTTGAGAATAAAGTCATTAAATTACGAGAAAAAAGTCATTAAATTATGAGAACAAATTCGTAATTTAATGACTTTTTTCTCATAATTTAATGAGTTTATTCTCAACATTTTATTTAGACTTTTTTTCTCGAAATTTAACGAGTTTATTCTCAACACTATCTGGACTTTTTTCTTGAAATTTAACGTCATTTTTCTCGTAATTTAATGAGTTTATTCTCAACATTTTATTTCGACTTTTTTCTCGAAATTTAACATCATTTTTCTCGAAATTTAACGAGTTTATTCTCAACATTTTATCTTGACTTTTTTCTCGAAATGTAAAATTTTTTCTCGTAATTTAATGAGTTTCTTCTCAACATTTTATTTAGACTTTTTTTCTCGAAATTTAACGAGTTTATTCTCAACATTTTATCTTGACTTTTTTTCTCGAAATTTAACGAGTTTATTCTCAACACTATCTGGACTTTTTTCTTGAAATTTAACGTCATTTTTCTCGTAATTTAATGAGTTTATTCTCAACATTTTATTTCGACTTTTTTCTCGAAATTTAACAAGCTTTTTCTCGTAAATTAATGAAATTATTCTCAACATTTTATCTCGACTTTTTTCTCGAAATTTAACCATTTTTCTCAAAATTTAACGAGTTTATTCTCAACATTTTATCTTGACTTTTTTCTCGAAATTTAACAAGTTTTTTCTCGTAAATTAATGAGTTTATTCTCAACATTTTATCTCGACTTTTTTCTCGAAATTTAACGTCATTTTTCTCGAAATTTAACGAGTTTATTCTCAACATTTTATCTTGACTTTTTTCTCAAAATGTAACGAGTTTATTCTCAACATTTTATCTCAACTTTTTTCTTGAAATTTAACGTAATTTTTCTCGTAATTTAATGAGTTTATTCTCAACATTTTATCTTGACTTTTTTCTCGAAATTTAACGTCATTTTTCTCGAAATGTAACAAGTTTATTCTCAACATTTTATCTTGACTTTTTTCTTGAAATTTAACGTCATTTTTCTCGTAATTTAATGAGTTTATTCTCAACATTTTATTTAGAATTTTTTCTCGAAATTTAACGAGTTTATTCTCAACATTTTATTTTGACTTTTTTTCTTGAAATTTAACAAGTTTTTTCTTGTAATTTAATGAGTTTATTCTCAACATTTTATCTTGACTTTTTTCTCGAAATTTAACGTCATTTTTCTCGTAATTTAATGAGTTTATTCTCAACATTTTATCTTGACTTTTTTCTCGAAATTTAACGTCATTTTTCTCGTAATTTAATGAGTTTATTCTCAACATTTTATCTTGACTTTTTTCTCAAAATGTAACGAGTTTATTCTCAACATTTTATCTCAACTTTTTTCTTGAAATTTAACGTAATTTTTCTCGTAATTTAATGAGTTTATTCTCAACATTTTATCTTGACTTTTTTCTCGAAATTTAACGTCATTTTTCTCGTAATTTAATGAGTTTATTCTCAACATTTTATTTAGAATTTTTTCTCGAAATTTAACGAGTTTATTCTCAACATTTTATTTTGACTTTTTTTCTTGAAATTTAACAAGTTTTTTCTCGTAATTTAATGAGTTTATTCTCAACATTTTATCTTGACTTTTTTCTCGAAATTTAACGAGTTTATTCTCAACATTTTATCTCGACTTTTTTCTCGAAATTTAACGTCATTTTTCTTGTAATTTAATGAGTTTATTCTCAACATTTTATCTTGACTTTTTTTCTTGAAATTTAACAAGTTTTTTCTCAACATTTTATTTTGACTTTTTTCTCAAAATTTAACGAGTTTATTCTCAACATTTTATCTTGACTTTTTTCTCAAAATTTAACGAGTTTATTCTCAACATTTTATCTTGACTTTTTTCTCAAAATTTAACGAGTTTATTCTCAACATTTTATCTTGACTTTTCTCAAAATTTAACAATTTTTCTCGTAATTTAATGAGTTTATTCTCAACATTTTATTTCGACTTTTTTCTTGAAATTTAACAAGTTTTTTCTCGTAAATTAATGAGTTTATTCTCAACATTTTATCTCGACTTTTTTCTCGAAATTTAACGTCATTTTTCTCGAAATTTAACGAGTTTATTCTCAACATTTTATCTTGACTTTTTTCTCAAAATGTAACGAGTTTATTCTCAACATTTTATCTCAACTTTTTTCTTGAAATTTAACGTCATTTTTCTCGTAATTTAATGAGTTTATTCTCAACATTTTATCTTGACTTTTTTCTCGAAATTTAACGTCATTTTTCTCGTAATTTAATGAGTTTATTCTCAACATTTTATCTTGACTTTTTTCTCGAAATTTAACGTCATTTTTCTCGTAATTTAATGAGTTTATTCTCAACATTTTATTTCGACTTTTTTCTCGAAATTTATCATCATTTTTCTCGAAATTTAACGAGTTTATTCTCAACATTTTATCTTGACTTTTTTCTCGAAATGTAAAATTTTTTCTCGTAATTTAATGAGTTTCTTCTCAACATTTTATTTAGACTTTTTTTCTCGAAATTTAACGAGTTTATTCTCAACATTTTATCTTGACTTTTTTTCTCGAAATTTAACGAGTTTATTCTCAACACTATCTGGACTTTTTTCTTGAAATTTAACGTCATTTTTCTCGTAATTTAATGAGTTTATTCTCAACATTTTATTTCGACTTTTTTCTCGAAATTTAACAAGCTTTTTCTCGTAAATTAATGAAATAATTCTCAACATTTTATCTCGACTTTTTTCTCGAAATTTAACCATTTTTCTCAAAATTTAACGACTTTATTCTCAACATTTTATCTTGACTTTTTTCTCAAAATTTAACAATTTTTCTCGTAATTTAATGAGTTTATTCTCAACATTTTATTTCGACTTTTTTCTCGAAAGTTTTTTCTCGTAAATTAATGAGTTTATTCTCAACATTTTATCTCGACTTTTTTCTCGAAATTTAACGTCATTTTTCTCGAAATTTAACGAGTTTATTCTCAACATTTTATCTTGACTTTTTTCTCAAAATGTAACGAGTTTATTCTCAACATTTTATCTCAACTTTTTTCTTGAAATTTAACGTAATTTTTCTCGTAATTTAATGAGTTTATTCTCAACATTTTATCTTGACTTTTTTCTCGAAATTTAACGTCATTTTTCTCGAAATGTAACAAGTTTATTCTCAACATTTTATCTTGACTTTTTTCTTGAAATTTAACGTCATTTTTCTCGTAATTTAATGAGTTTATTCTCAACATTTTATTTAGAATTTTTTCTCGAAATTTAACGAGTTTATTCTCAACATTTTATTTTGACTTTTTTTCTTGAAATTTAACAAGTTTTTTCTTGTAATTTAATGAGTTTATTCTCAACATTTTATTTCGACTTTTTTCTCGAAATTTAACAAGTTTTTTCTCGTAAATTAATGAGTTTATTCTCAACATTTTATCTCGACTTTTTTCTCGAAATTTAACGTCATTTTTCTCGAAATTTAACGAGTTTATTCTCAACATTTTATCTTGACTTTTTTCTCAAAATGTAACGAGTTTATTCTCAACATTTTATCTCAACTTTTTTCTTGAAATTTAACGTCATTTTTCTCGTAATTTAATGAGTTTATTCTCAACATTTTATCTTGACTTTTTTCTCGAAATTTAACGTCATTTTTCTCGTAATTTAATGAGTTTATTCTCAACATTTTATCTTGACTTTTTTCTCGAAATTTAACGTCATTTTCTCGTAATTTAATGAGTTTATTCTCAACATTTTATCTTGACTTTTTTCTCAAAATGTAACGAGTTTATTCTCAACATTTTATCTCAACTTTTTTCTTGAAATTTAACGTAATTTTTCTCGTAATTTAATGAGTTTATTCTCAACATTTTATCTTGACTTTTTTCTCGAAATTTAACGTCATTTTTCTCGAAATGTAACAAGTTTATTCTCAACATTTTATCTTGACTTTTTTCTTGAAATTTAACGTCATTTTTCTCGTAATTTAATGAGTTTATTCTCAACATTTTATTTAGAATTTTTTCTCGAAATTTAACGAGTTTATTCTCAACATTTTATTTTGACTTTTTTTCTTGAAATTTAACAAGTTTTTTCTCGTAATTTAATGAGTTTATTCTCAACATTTTATCTTGACTTTTTTCTCGAAATTTAACGAGTTTATTCTCAACATTTTATCTCGACTTTTTTCTCGAAATTTAACGTCATTTTTCTTGTAATTTAATGAGTTTATTCTCAACATTTTATCTTGACTTTTTTTCTTGAAATTTAACAAGTTTTTTCTCAACATTTTATTTTGACTTTTTTCTCAAAATTTAACGAGTTTATTCTCAACATTTTATCTTGACTTTTTTCTCAAAATTTAACGAGTTTATTCTCAACATTTTATCTTGACTTTTTTCTCAAAATTTAACGAGTTTATTCTCAACATTTTATCTTGACTTTTCTCAAAATTTAACAATTTTTCTCGTAATTTAATGAGTCTATTCTCAACATTTTATTTCGACTTTTTTCTTGAAATTTAACAAGTTTTTTCTCGTAAATTAATGAGTTTATTCTCAACATTTTATCTCGACTTTTTTCTCGAAATTTAACGTCATTTTTCTCGAAATTTAACGAGTTTATTCTCAACATTTTATCTCAACTTTTTTCTTGAAATTTAACGTCATTTTTCTCGTAATTTAATGAGTTTATTCTCAACATTTTATCTTGACTTTTTTCTCGAAATTTAACGTCATTTTTCTCGTAATTTAATGAGTTTATTCTCAACATTTTATCTTGACTTTTTTCTCGAAATTTAACGTCATTTTTCTCGTAATTTAATGAGTTTATTCTCAACATTTTATCTTGACTTTTTCTCGAAATTTAACGAGTTTATTCTCAACACTATCTGGACTTTTTTCTTGAAATTTAACGTCATTTTTCTCGTAATTTAATGAGTTTATTCTCAACATTTTATCTTGACTTTTTTCTCGAAATTTAACGTCATTTTTCTCGTAATTTAATGAGTTTATTCTCAACATTTTATCTTGACTTTTTTCTCAAAATTTAACAATTTTTCTCGTAATTTAATGAGTTTATTCTCAACATTTTATTTCAACTTTTTTCTCGAAATTTAACAAGTTTTTTCTCATAAATTAATGAGTTTATTCTCAACATTTTATCTCGACTTTTTTCTCGAAATTTAACGTCATTTTTCTCGAAATTTAACGAGTTTATTCTCAACATTTTATCTTGACTTTTTTCTCAAAATGTAACGAGTTTATTCTCAACATTTTATCTCAACTTTTTTCTTGAAATTTAACGTAATTTTTCTCGTAATTTAATGAGTTTATTCTCAACATTTTATCTTGACTTTTTTCTCGAAATTTAACGTCATTTTTCTCGTAATTTAATGAGTTTATTCTCAACATTTTATTTAGAATTTTTTCTCGAAATTTAACGAGTTTATTCTCAACATTTTATTTTGACTTTTTTTCTTGAAATTTAACAAGTTTTTTCTCGTAATTTAATGAGTTTATTCTCAACATTTTATCTCGACTTTTTTCTCGAAATTTAACGAGTTTATTCTCAACATTTTATCTCGACTTTTTTCTCGAAATTTAACGTCATTTTTCTTGTAATTTAATGAGTTTATTCTCAACATTTTATCTCGACTTTTTTTCTTGAAATTTAACGAGTTTATTCTCAACATTTTATCTTGACTTTTTTCTTGTAAATTAATGAGTTTATTCTCAACATTTTATCTAGACTTTTTTCTTGAAATTTAACGTAATTTTTCTTGTAATTTAATGAGTTTATTCTCAACATTTTATCTCGACTTTTCTCGAAATTTAACGTCATTTTTCTTGTAATTTAATGAGTTTATTCTCAACATTTTATCTAGACTTTTTTTCTTGAAATTTAACAAGTTTTTTCTCGTAATTTAATGAGTTTGTTCAACATTTTATTTCGACTTTTTTCTCGAAATTTAACGAGTTTATTCTCGAAATTTAACGAGTTTATTCTCAACATTTTATTTTGACTTTTTTCTCAAAATTTAACGAGTTTATTCTCAACATTTTATCTTGACTTTTTTCTTGTAAATTAATGAGTTTATTCTCAACATTTTATCTAGACTTTTTTCTTGAAATTTAACAAGCTTTTTCTCGTAAATTAATGAAATTATTCTCAACATTTTATCTCGACTTTTTTCTCGAAATGTAACCATTTTTCTCAAAATTTAACAAGCTTTTTCTCGTAAATTAATGAAATTATTCTCAACATTTTATCTAGACTTTTTTCTTGAAATTTAACGAGCTTTTTCTCATAATTTAACGAGTTTATTCTCAACATTTTATGTCGACCTTTATTCTCGTAATTTAACAACTTTAATCTCAAGATGGTTTTATTTTTTTATTATTGATTGGCCCTAATCCTCTTCCGTAGGCATTTGCTATAATACATAAGTTGTTTATATTATTTATATTACATAACGTTATGTATTTTAACAGTATTTTCCAATAAAATCGTACAATTACTTGCTGTTGATTTCTTATTTAAACTAATTATTATTTCTTCAGTGTTAATATATTTGTATTTTAAGTAATTTTAATGGTCATTGTTCACTTAGGTCTATTTTCTATAACTTATTTTCATCTGATTACTCAATTAATCTACAAAATAATCGAACGATTACCAAAATAATCCTTATTGACAGGCCTAATTTCCACCATGCAGATAAACCATTTCATAAGGCTCTGTTGTAAAATAATAATAATAAAAAAATCATTAAATTTTTATAAAGTTTTATGAATTCAACCTATTTTGATTATCAAAATTTTACTAAACCATTAAAATGGAATTAAATAAAATATTAAAATAGAATTTGGGAAAAATTCAACAGATTTCAGAGCAGTGTTATTATAAATAACTAAAACTTTAAAAAAAAACTTGTTTGTGAAACTAAAATACTATAAATATATATATATAGCAGTATTTTGGGAAAAAAATATCAAGCAGATTTCATCGCAGATCACAAATGCAGGACAGAAGCGGTTCGTACCCTGAAGCAGTTCTTGAACTTCTTGCTGACGAAGTAGAGGATTATGGGATTGATGCAGGAGTTGATGGTGGCCAGATTTATACTCAGGTAATCAAACACTAACAAGAAACTGAGACACACAAACAACAACACAAACAGCTGAAAATCAATAAACTTTATAAAATGTTAAAATTATTGTTACTAAAATTATTACTTAAATTATTTTTGTTAGTGTTACTCAGTAGATCATGTCTCTTTAAAAATACATTTTATTGAAATAATGTGCGTTTGTTTTACTTCAGCAGGTCGCAGCGTCCGACATCGTTCTGAAAATAAACCATCTTCTTCAGGATGCGACTCAGATGCAGCGGAAACCAGCAGAGAGCGAAGATCAGCACCAGAGAGAACACAGCTTTAGCCACTTCACGCCTCTGGTGAAAAACACACCACAACAATGGAGAATATGAACATTTAAGCATGAAAACCTGTTCTAGTACAGCCGGAAAACAACATCCAGACTTTGAGAAAGAGCATAATAGGTCGTCTTTAGGTTTCTGATGGTCTCGGCCGGTTGATTTCAGTGTTCTTCACCTGTTTGAGGTGTTCGCTCAGTGAAAACTTCAGACTGCCCTTCCTGTTGCTCAGCATCTCGCAGGTCATCAGCGTGTAGAAGACAACCGTACAGACCAGCGGCACGCAGAAATAAAAGCCAAACAGCCACCAGACCTTCACGTCCCTGTAGAACTGCACACACACACACACACACACACACACACACACACACTACATTAAATGAGTGAAATATAAATGTATTACAACATTTATGATGCATTTAATTACTTGTTTTAATTAGACAGTACAAAAATGCAGCAAATTAAAAATAGATAGATATATATTGTATAATATAATATATTAAAAATATTATATGTATATGTGTACTTATATTTAAATAATAAATATATTTATATATTATCTTGTTTATATAAAATGTATTTATATAGTAATTTATCATTATTATATGATAAAATTTAAAGTAATTATATTATATTATGTAATAAATTATGCATGACAAATATTATATTTATATATAATGTGTACTTATATTTAAATAATAAATGTATTTATGTTATATTTATTTAAAAATAACAATGTATAATTATTATATAAGTAAACAATATTTTAAAAATATTAGACAACTTTATAAATATTTATATTTATATTGTATTTATTCAATTGTATGTATATATATATATATATATATATAAAAAACATTTATTAAAAATATATGTGTACTTATATTTATATGTGTGTAAATATATATATAATTTACAGATAAAACGTGTTTATAGATTTATGTTTACAGTATAGTATGTTTATAGTATTTATAGTATTTATAATTTATAATATTTTATATTTAATATTATGATATATATATATATATATATATATATATATATATATATATATAATTTAATTTATATAGTAATTTATAATTATTATTATATAATAAACAATATTTAAATAATTATATGTATATTTATATTACATAATAAATTATGCATTAAAAATATTATATTTATATATAATGTGTACTTATATTTAAATAATAAATGTATTTATATATTATATTGTTTATATAAATATTTATATAATAATAGCAATGTAAAATTATTATACAAGTAAACAATAGTTTAAAAATATTAGACAAATATATTTTATACATATTTGTATTTATATAAATATTATAATATAATATATATATATATATATATATATATATATATGAAAAATATATAATGTGAACTTATATTTATATTTGTGTGTATATATAATTTATAGATAAAACATATGCTTATAGATTTATGTCTATAGTATAGTATGTTTATAGTTTTTACAATATTTGATATGTATAATATTATGATATAATATATTTTATTATTTAAAATTATTTTCTTATAAGGTCTTATATGTCTTTAAAAAAATTATTCAAAAAGAGCTTTTTAATTACTTCCTGTTTGAAATGCAAATTGTCTGATGGCTTTCAAAAATTATAGGCCTATAAACCTGTCAGAAAACTTTGATATTGATTTCAATGAAAAATGTTGGATGGACTTTATTAATATTAAAGCTTTAATATGAAGTTATAATGAATCATGTGACTCAGCTGTGAAGGTTGTGGTGTTCTCACCGTCATGAATGGCGTCTCCGGCTTCAGCATGCAGGTGCGGATGGTGACGTTGTTGTAGTCAAAACTGACCATTTTGAAGCCGATGGCCTCGGGAACCGCCAAAACCACAGCCAACATCCAGATACACACGATCTCCACCGCCGTGGACGCGGGAATCCCGACGCCCTGAACGCGATTCCATGACGCTACGGCACGATACCTGCAACACACGAGATAAACGCTGTAAACTACAGCCGTTTCCATCCACATATTTTTATATTTTTACCGCTGGATGGAAACTCCAAGATTTGTAAAAATGTTCATAAAAAACGTATGCGCGCCGGGAGTTTGATTGACAGGTGATCTAACCAATCATAACGTTGAATCCACCTTTTTGTCTGACAGGAGTTAGCAGATTAACCTCAGTGGACTTGAAATTGAAAAATGGTGTGTACTGACGTCTTTCCACGTTTGAAACAACATTCCTTCTCATGTTCATTCATGTTTATTTGATGCTATAAATGAACTAGTAGGAAGAGATGATCGGATCACGAGCCGCTTGAGATGAGGAGCTACAGAGATCTGTCACGACACATTAAAGAGCCACAAAACGCTTTTTATTGTTTGAATTTCGTTGTGTGTGTGTGTGTGTGTGTGTGTGTGTGTGTTACCTGTCCACACTGAGCGCGCACAGATTGAGGACTGTGATCCCGACTGAGGCTTTCTGCAGGAACGGCATGAGTTTACACAGGAACAGACCGAACACACTGTCGTCGAAGGGCCACCGCATCGCCAGCAGCTGAAACACACAGATCAAACGCTGTTAAAGCATCTCTGGATGACCTGTGCTGTGTATTTACAGACCAATGAGTGTGTGTGTGTGTGTGTGTGTGTGTGTGTGTGTGTGTGTGTGTGTGTGTGACTGAACGTGTGATGAGTGTTACTCTGATAACTGTCCCAAAATAAGTGTGTCTGACCCTCTGCTGCACACGTTCACCCGCATCAACTACACTCACTACAAGAACTATTAAAAATGATTTACGTTAATTGAAATCATTACATATGTTTACTTATATGTACTTATATTTATGTTTTATACATTTAAAGAAAATATTGTTACAAATGTGTATATATAATAAATGTATAAACATACAAAACAAAAATATATATATATATGCTAAAATATTATAAATAAAAATACTGTTATGTATGTTTACTTGTATTTGTTTTTAAACATTTATATAAAATATTGTTAAGATTATATATTTTTTTTCTTACATTTTATAAATAAAAATATTATATATAATTTGACTTATTTATGTTTTATACATTTAAATAAAATATTTTTAAAATAATATATATGCATTTATATTATTTAATATATTTATATTTAATAATGAAAATGTTTATAATAATATATCTAATTTATATATATTATATAATATTATCTGATATATATATATGCTAAAATACATTATATACTAAAATTACAGTTTTTTATAAAATACTGTATATATGCTAAAATATAATATATATAACATATATATTGTATATTTTACTATATAATATTTATATTTTTATAAAATACTGTTAATATATATATTTATGCTAAAATATTCTAATAAAAAATACTATTATACATGTTTACTTATATTTATGTTTTATTAATTTATATAAAATATTTTTTTAAAAATGTATATATATATATATATATATATATATATATATATATATATATATATATATATATATATATACACACACACACACACACACACACATTTATACTATTTAATATATTAATATTTATAATCTTATAATGAATGTATTTATATAATATATATAATTTATAAATAAGACATATAATATTATAATATACCTTATTTATTATATAATGTTTATATAATATATTTATATAATAATTATTGTATTAAATATATTTATTATACATAATTATTATATAAATATAAGTAAACAGTGTTTTTAAAATATTAGACAAATAATATTATTTATTAGAATATTTTGTTTTATAAAAGTATTTTATATTGCATAAATTTTAATATTTTAAGTGTAAATAATATTATATATACTATTGTTAAATATATAAGTTTTAAAAAATTATATAATTGTAGTTGTAAGTATTAAAATTACTAATGAAAAAATTAGATATATATTTAAAGAAATAAACAGAAATATAATAAAAACAACTTATAAAAATGACTAAAACCTCCACTGAAATAAAAAAATCTGTAATAAATACTGTAATAACATGTAAATAGCACCATAACAACATCTAAATCTAACAATATTAAACCCAAACTGCTGAGCCGTAAATGATGACGGCAGCTTCGCTCGTTCACCTTGTAGACGTTGATGGGGATGTCGATGGCGATGTAGATGAGGTCACCGAGCGCCAGGCTGGCGATCAGAGCGTTCGGGCCGTTCCTCATGGTCTTGTTGAGGTAGATGATCCTCAGCAGCGTGGCGTTCCCCACCATCCCCACCGCGAAGATCAGGCAGGACAGGACCGTGTTGACGTACTTGAACAAACCCTCGATGTACGTCCTCCTCAGACACGCCGGCAGCGGACGCGCTCGCACCGACCCGTTCCCCGCAAGACGGGCCGCCCTGGGGTCAGGGGTCACGCGGTTTGACCCCGGAGTGACACGGACGGCCGCCGGGTCATCGGAGAGCTGGAAGCTATTGGATGAGTTTGATTGACAGCTTCCACGCCCAATCAGCAGGCAGGATACGGCCGTCATTAGCAGCGTGACCCGATGGATTTTGGGGGGTCGCATCACAGATCAAAGACTCGTAGTGTCTCTGCGGGACAGAAACAAAGACAAACTGTTCAGGACAATGATCCGTCTGTGACGCGTTCAGTCACAAATCACATTTCACTAACTCAAGTGGACGTCAACATGTTAAAGCAGGATCAATACCGGCTCTGTTTCGCCTTCACTGTGATGAAAACACTCACTCGGACACACAAAACCACTGAACATGTCCAAGAATACAGCAAACACATGTTTAAACAGAGGAAAAGCACAAAAACTGCTTTATCAACAATTTTCACTCAGATTTGCTGCATTTTTATTAGTTTTCGCTGTTTTTTAAGTGTCTATTTTTGTATATTTATTCATGTTACTATTATTATCTTTCTGCATATTTTAAATTTGATTTTTTTTCTATTTTTACTTTAATTTTAGATGAAGTTTTAGTAATTTTGTTGTATTTTTTGTCATTTTTATTCGTTTAATATTTTTAAGTTTGTACAGTTTTTATTTTTGTATATTTATTCATGTTACTATTACAGTTTTTGTTCATATTTTGAATGTGATTTTATTTTTGTTTTGTTTTCACTATAATTTTAGTTAAAGTTTTAGTAATTTTGTGGTATTTTTTGTCATTTTTATTAGTTTGTACTTGTTTTTAATGTTGATATAGTTTTTATTTTTGTATATTTATTAGTTTTTGTTCATATTGAATTTGAATTTTATATTTTCTGTTTTTACTTACATTTTTGTTAAAGTTTTAGTATTTTTGTTTTTAAGCATGTCTATATTTCTATTTGTGTATATTTATTCATTTTACTATTAAAGTTTTTGTTCATATTTTCAATTTGATTTGATTTTGGTTTTCTGTTTTCACTTTACTTTTGGTCAAAGTTTTAGTAATTTTGTTGTATTGTCATTTTTATTAGTTTTTCCTTGTTTTTAATGTTGATATAGTTTTTATTTTTGTATATTTATTGGTTTTACTATTATAGTTTTTCTTCATATTTTAAATTAGTTTTTTTTTTCTGTTTCCACTTTTAGTTAAAGTTTTAGTAATTTTTATTAGTTTTTGCTGTTTTTAAGTGTCTTTTAGTTGTTTAAGTGTGTTTTTAGTTATTTTAAACAAAATGAACCATTGATATACAGTACTATTATAGTTTTGTTTTGTTTTTTTAATATTTTGAATTTGATTTTATTTTTGTTTTCTGTTTTTTTTTACCGTAAATTTGTAAAATGTTGTTTTTTGTCATTTTTATTAGTTTTGTCATTTTTTCTCAGAAAATGCTGGTAAATTTCACAAATAAAAGGCAAATAACAGTGAATTAAATGTGAAATTTTGAAGTAGAGGAACTGAAATAGCATTTTCTTGTAAAACACACTCTTAAATACTCTTTTACAGTGTAATCGAACAGTTAAAACCGTAAAAATTCAGATTTAGACTTATATAATGCACATTTTTGTACGCAAGCGCTTTAATGCAAACACACAGTTTGGCTCTGAAAGCGTCTGGTCACATTCCCCTGTGTCAGAGTGATTTTGTTTGTTTCTGACTGTAATACGATGGAAAGAGCTGCGCACACGTGTCTCAGATGCAGCTTAATGAAGCCACAAACACACTGTTCACATCCGCTCACACCGGATCATGTGCTTCTGCTCTCAGACTGTCCTCGCTGGAGCTCTTTAAACTCTCGAGTGTTTCACAGTGATCTCACACACAGCAGCACCGTTCAGATACTTACAGTTTTATTCATATTTTGAGCTGGATTTTAATTTTTATTATTTTATTTTTTGTGTGTCTATATGGTTTTATTTTTGTATATTTAGAAGTTTTATTATTACAGTCTTTGTGCATATTTTGAATTAGATTTTATTTTTCTGTTTTGTATATTTATTTGTTTTACTATTATATTTTTTGTTCATATTTTAAATTTGATATTTTTTAAGTTTTTACTTTAATTTTAGTTAAAGTTTTAGTAATTTTGTGGTATTTTTTGTCATTTTTAGTAGTTTTTGCCTTTTTTAAGTGTCTGTATAGTTTTTATTTTTGTATATTTATTAGTTTTTGTTCATATTTGAATTTGAATTTTATATTTTCTGTTTTTACTTACATTTTTGTTAAAGTTTTAGTATTTTTTTATAATTTTTTTATATATTCATTTTAATATTACATTTTTCATATTTTGAATTTGATTTGATTTTTGTTTTCTGTTTTCACTTTAATTTTGGTCAAAGTTCTTGTTCAAAGTTCTTGTTTTTTTGTCAGTTTTATTAGTTTTTAAATGTCTATATTAGTTTTTATTTTTGTATATTTAGTCATTTTACTATTAGTTTTGAATTTGATATTTTTTCCTGTTTTCACTTTAATTGTAAAGTTTTCGTAATTTTGTTATTTTTAAATATGCCTATGTAGTTTGTATTTTTTAGTTATTTTAAACAAAATGAATCACTGATATGCAGTACTATTATAGTTTAATTAATATTATTGAATTAGATTTTTTTCTGTTTTCACTTTAATTTTAGTATAATTTTTATTTATTTTTTATTTTTTAAATATGCATATATATATATTTTTATTTATTAGTTTATTTTATTTATTGAGTTTATTTTAACTTAAACTAATCTGAAATAAGAACTGTTGCAACTCGCTGAAATAACTTGTTTTTATGTTAGTTTCATAACAGATAAGGCATATTTATTTCAAGTAACACAGATGTTTTATGGTTTTAGTTTCATTAACGCATGCGTCTCTACAGATTTCTCATCAAATGATGTGAACTTCATCGTACAGCCCTGCACTCTTACTGTACGACAGCTAGAGATGCTCTTTCTCCAGATTCAAGTCTAAGTTGAGTTAAAGGCCCGAGAAACACACGAGCAGTTAAAGAGAGTGTGTAAGAGTGAACGCGCACAAACACACACTGACCTTCAGGATCTTGCTGATGAACTCTGTCTCTCTCTCTCCTCATGGACTGAAGCTGCTGTGACCCGAAACGTCCCGAATCTTCAGCGAGTAAATCCAGAAGAGCAGTGGAGGATCGTTCAGACGAGTGTGTGAGTGAGGAGCAGATGAGAGATCTGTGAACACCCTCTCTCTCTCGCTCTCTCACTCTTATCTGTGGGATGTGGCCTTCCTGGCACTGGATCTAATTTCAATTTTAACACACACACACACACACACACACACAGAGAGAGAGAGAGATCACCCTATGTTGTCATCAGGACTTTATTTAGTTTTCTTCAGAAGCTGATTAAATAAAAACTTCTGATAAGTGTTCAGAGCTCCTTTATTTTGGATGTACACACCGGTCAAAAGTTGAGAATAATTTCCTAGATAATAATCATAAATGTTTCTTGAGCATCAAATCATCATATCAGAATGATTTCTGAAGGATCATGTGACACTGAAGACTGGAGTAATGATGCTGAAAATTCAGCTTTCCATCACAGGAATAAATTATATTTTACTATATATTCACATAGAAAACAGCTGATTTACATTGAAAAAAAAAAATCACAATTTTACTTTGATCAAATAAATGCAGTCTCGGCGAGCAGAAGAGTTTCAAAAACATTAAAACAATCAAAATTTTTTATTTTTATTTTTGTATACTTATTTGTTTTACGATTATAGTTTTTGTTCATATTTGAATTTTATATTTTCTGTTTTCACTTTAATTTTGGTCAAAGTTTTAGTAATTTTGTAATATTTTTGTAATTTTTACTAGTTTTTGCCGTTTTTAATGCCGATATATATATATATATATATATATATATATATATATATATATATATATATATATATATATATATATATGTTTTTATTTTTGTATATTTATTGGTTTTACTATTATAATTCATATTTTAAATTAGTTTTTTTTTCTGTTTCCACTTTTAGTTAAAGTTTTAGTCATTTTTATTAGTTTTTGCTGTTTTTAAGTGTCTTTTAGTTGTTTAAGTGTGTTTTTAGTTATTTTAAACAAAACGAACCATTGATATACAGTACTATTATAGTGTTTTTTTTTAATATTTTGAATTTGATTTTATTTTTGTTTTCTGTTTTCACTATAATTTTTGTAAAATGTTTTACACTTTTGTTCAGTGTTTACCAAGGTAAATCAGTTTTAGACACATAATAATACCATGTTAATTGTTTAACTGCTTTATCCTGTGCGTAAAATGACAATAATCCGATAACATCATTACTAGTGACATCAGCCAGTGTGTAAATCTGCTTAATATTAGATTATTATTAACAATGTTCTAAATCAAACGCGGTGATACTAGAGAATGGACTATAGAGAGAGGTCAAAGGTCACTCACTGCCCAGAGCCAAACCACTGAAAGCAATTAGAGGCCTGACCTCATAAACTCTGACCTGCAGGGGGCATCAGAGCACACACACACACACACACACACACACACACACACACACACTTTAGATCTAAGAGTTACTCTATAAACTCTGTAATATTCAGGAATCTGCTTTATTAATCCAATCTTCCATGACTTTAATAAAACAATCACACATCAAAAGACGTATAAACTGTTTCAGGTCACAAACAAATTGCTTTTTTCTTAATCAGTCTGTGTTTGAATCTCAATTAAACTCATCTGCTAGTGGTAAGAAACAGCAGAGTGGAAAACTGTGAACCACACGTCACATGACCAGAACAGATGCCCAGTGTGATGCCAGCAGAAGCTCCAAGGGTCTCTGAACGGAAACAATATTATTAATAATAATGTCTGTCAGTTCATTCAGGCAATATAATTATGAAATGACATACTCATGTGTATTTAAGTGAGTCTAAAAAGCTCTCCTAACTTCAGCTGATGGCTCTTAACATTGAATTGAACCGAAACACAACAGCAGATTCATTATATCTCTTGTTTGAACAGAAGCCGCTTTGATCTGAGAGGAACAGAAGAATCAAACCCGTTTCTGACCGTCACCACAAACACACCACGACATGAAACGCTCTGAAGTCTCTTACCAGTAAACATTTTCCACATAAAGTTCTGTCACACACACTCACTGCGAGATATTGAGTGTTTCCTGCCGACGGAAATCCAGAGATATTATATACTGATATTTATCGCGTCTAAAGTGGCTTTAGCGTTTGAAAGCATGGGTGGTTTACCACAACAACATGTGTGTGCTCTTTATAAAATGAATAAGATACAATAAATTTACTCACCCTCATGTCATTCCACACCCGTAAAATCTTCATTCATCTTCAGAACGCGAATTAACATATTTTTGATGAAATCCAAGAGACTCGTCCTTAGACAGCAATATAATCAACACTTTCAAGGTCCAGAAAGGTACTAAATACATCGTTAAAACAGTCATGTGACTGCAGTGGATCAACCTGTGCACTCTTCACCTCAAGAGACGGTGCAAAAGAATAGGGATAGGACTCGGGAAGAAATCATGTTCATGGATGCGATTATTAACGTTACTGAAGCAGAGCAGGATCGAGTGTTGTGGAGCTGAACGAGGCGCTGGAGCGATTGATCAACACACGCCTCACGAGCAGCGGGACTTTTATTATGACACAGTCGCCGGCGCCGCTGCCGCTTTTCCGGTCATGAGTATGAGGTAACGCAGCTCTGTTTATCATGTTATAACATCATTTAACACTCTCAAATGTATCTAATGTTACTCTGAGCGTTCGCTCGGCAGCTGCTGTGAGACACTGTTACACACTGCAGTAAGATAGATCCATTTTACAATATCATATTAAATGCTGGATGATTGTGTTGATAAATGGCATGCAATTCATTTTAAAATGTATTGTATGACGGAGAAAATGCTGTATTACTGTTACTAAAAATAAATCAGCATCAGATTATGCTACTTCACAAAATAGTGTTTTTCTCTGAGGCATGGTAAAGCATGGTAGGCCTACTCGCAAAAAAAAAAAAAAATAGATTTAAACAATATGACTAAACATGTTGAGCTTTATAACAATAATTAGTTTTCTGTCTATATCAAAACAGTTGTTCTCTTGTCTATTTAAACGTGTAAATATTAAAGCGTCTTTGGTGTTTCCATGGTTTCTACAAAATAAAACCGGAAACCGAGGGAAACGCGGGTATGACGCCACTGCGACTCCTCACACGTCCCGGAGCCTTGGTTAAAATTGCAATTTTCTCACGATTTACAAATAGTTGCAAACATTTGGGGTATTGTAAGTACTCAGGTGAGCAAAATATATAACACTGGCCTAGTGGATATTTTACTGCAAACAATTACATATTGTACCTTTAACGATGTCTTTAGTATCTTTTGCTGTCTATATACCTCTCGGATTTGTGTTCTGAAGATGAACGACATGAGAGTGAGTAATTAATGACAGAAATGTCAGATTTGGGTGAACTAACCCTGTAAGTCTGTACTAATGGGGGGAGTGTCCGTGTTCTGTCAGCAGGTGGCGGTGTTTCTCTACTGCAGAGACGCTCATATACTCCCACAGTTAGCTTCAAACAATTTATTAAACTGTAAAAAATGAAATAACTGATATTAATTATTTAGTAAAAAATATATAATATCAATAGGTGATTGTATTTACTGCTCTATATCAGTATAGGGGTGGAGATGGACCGCCTCTGTAAGATCATCAGACGCTCATGAGGACCAAACACACACACACACACACACACACACACGCGAACCCCGACGAGCCTCACACACCAGAACGGTACGAAAACTCCACTGCTTTCATTGTTTTATACTTATTATGGTATTTTCTCTGTATGTCCTTGATAGTGTTGTATTGTAATCGTAGTAACTTTGGAATCAGTTATGAAATGTGCTTGATCTGGCAGTGTTTGTATATTTTAATGTTAACTTAACGTGATGAATGCATTTTGCTACATATGGTAATGTTTTTACATAAAAGGTCAGTTTTTACGTAAAAGTTA